>NC_134218.1:38950639-39167903 GCF_965140235.1 Caretta caretta | reverse complement strand
CTTTAATTAGCTGTTTTCACTTCCCCAGCCACTGCCTGGCCCATCGGTGTGAATCACAAAAACACCTCGGGGGCGGGGTCTGAGCCTGGGAGCCCGGACTCCGGGGTTCTCTCCCTGGCTCTGGGAGGGGAGCGGGCTCTGCTGGTTAGAGGAGGGGCTGGGAGCCAGGAGTCCTGCGGTCTATCCCCATCTTTGGGAAGGGAACATGAGAACGGCCAGACTGTGTCAACAGGGCCGTCCCTAGGCATACGCAGCTGCGTAGGGCACCATGAGATTTGGGGCACCAAATGTCACGGTGCCCTAGGCAACTGCATGCTGCATACACGGCAGGACCAGCCCCGGTGACCAGCCCCGTCCCCCAGCCAGCCCCGTCCCGTGGGCTGTACCCACTGCAAGGGGCAGGGCCATCCCTAGGTGGTGTGGGGCCCCAGACAACTCCCTCGGCTCCACCTCTTCCCCTTCCCCCTGCTCCACTGGGGCCGGGCCGCTCCGCTTCCCAGCGGTGAGTGGGTGGCAGGAGGAGGGATCTCTCCCCCAAGCCCCCTCACCCAGGCAACACGGTTGGGGCCGGGGTGAGGAAAGCAGAGTGGGCTGCTCCCGGCCCCCTGCTAATCCCCTGGGCCTGTGGGGCCCCCAAAGTGGCCCCCCACAGCTCCTGCCTCCCAGACTCTGGGGCCCCACACAGCCCCCCCCCCCCCCCACCGTCTCCTGTCTGCTGACAGTGGCCAGTGCCAGGTGCCCCAGAGGGGATGAACAGAACAGGGAATCACCAAGTGACCCGTCCCCTGTCACCCAGTCCCAGCTCCTGGCAGCCCGAGCTCTGGAGCCACCTGGCGCAGGGGGCTGCATCCCTGGCCACCTTGGCCAATAGCCATCACTGGACCCAGCCTCCA
Organism: Caretta caretta; assembly: GCF_965140235.1. Classification (NCBI taxonomy): domain Eukaryota; kingdom Metazoa; phylum Chordata; order Testudines; family Cheloniidae; genus Caretta; species Caretta caretta. The sequence continues at coordinate 39,167,010 of NC_134218.1, read as the reverse complement.
GGAACGTGACTCACTGTGTGTCAAACCCCTTCTACTTCTGGCCTCAGACCATCCCCTGGCAGTGAGTTCCACAGGTTAATTTGGCGCCATGGGAAGAAATACTTCCCTAGGTTTGTTTTAAAGCTGCCACCTCTTCCTTTCATTGGGTGACCCCTAATTCTTGTGTTATGTGAAGGAGCAAATAACAAGGCCCTTGTCACACTCTCCACCCCGGCCCTCTGCCGTGGCCCCATGGTGGCCCCTTCTCCCTCCTGAGCAGGCCCCAACTTTGTCATTTCTCCTCGCACAGAGCCCACTCCAGCCCCCGCAGCCTGGTTCTGGCCTTTCTCCCAGTGCCCTGGATCTGTGTGTGCGGGATGCCAGGGGTGGGCACTGGGATGCCAGGGGTGGGCACTGGGGTTTCCTGTCTCGTTCTCTCTCCTAACGCGCCGGGAGCTTTTCCGAGGGCGGCTGGGCAGCGAGCGGCTGTTTGCCGGGAATGAACGGTGGCTCCGAGATCTCTCGCGTCGCAGCAGCTAATTTAGCCCCCATCATTGTGTCTGTAGAGGGGGGTTATTTTTTCCCATTGTACGTTACTTTGCATTTATCAACACTGACTTTTGAGGGATGTAGAAGGAGCCCGGACGCCTGGGTTCTCTCCCTGGCTCGGGGAGGGGAGTGGGCTGTATGGGGCAGGGGGGTAGGAGCCCGGACTCCTGGGTTCTTGGGTTGGGAAGGGGAGGCAGAGTCAGTTCAGGACACTGGAGCTGCCTCAACTCTGCTGCCGCCATGTGGCCATTTCTCCCATTGCACCCACTCAAACCACAGGCCTCTTCAATACACCCGGCGTCCCCCGGGGCTCTTTAATTAGCTGCTTTCACTTCCCCAGCCACTGCCTGGCCCATCGGTGTGAATCACAAAAACACCTTGGGGGCGGAGTCTGAGCCTGGGAGCCAGGACGCCTGGATTCTCTCCCTGGCTCTGGGAGGGAAGTGGGGGCTGGTGGTTAGAGGAGGAGCTGGGAGCCAGGAGTCTTGTGGTCTATCCCCGACTTGGCCAATAGCCATCGCTGGACCCAGGAACATGGCTCATTGTGTGTCAAAACCCTTTTGGTCTCACATGATCCCCTGGCAGTGAGTTCCACAGGTTAACCATGTGGCGGAGGAAGAAATACTTCTCTACATTTGTTCAGTTCATCGAGCGACCCCTGGTTCTTGTGTTATATGAACGGCCCTAGTCACTGTCTCTGCCTCAGGTTTACAGCCCTCTGCCGTGTCTTCTGCCCGCTGAGCAGTCTGGCACCGTATCCTCTGCCCTCAGACGGAGGCCGCTCCGGCCCCTGCAGCATTTTATTCCCAAGGGTCCCAGACTCACCTGAGACTCTGTCATTAGCTCTCAGAGCAGCAGCCGTGTTCGTCTGTATCCGCAGAAAGAACAGGGGGACTTGTGGCACCTTAGAGACTATTTGAGCATAAGCTTTCTTGAGCTACAGCTCACTTCATTGGATGCAGACAGTGGAAAATACAGTGGGGAGATTTATATACACACAGAACATGAAACAATGGTGCTGCTTCCCTCTTTTGGTTTTAGACCTTTAGGAGACGTCTCCCCTGGTCTACTCGGGCCCAGGCCTTAGCCTGCGAATCTCATTGGTGGCTGAAAGTCCTGGGTTCCTGTTCTCCCAAGCTCACAGGACTGGTGAGGCTTCACACACTGGCAGGACTGGAAACGTGAGGAGAGACGCTGGTGGGACCAGGTGCCTCCCAGCACTGGAGCAGCTCCCAGGCCTGATGCCCCCCTGCAGGGTTCTTATCTCCATCTAGCTGAGGCATAGGGAATCTGTGGCAGGAGCAGGGAATTGAGCCCTGTCTTGGGTAAGTGCCAGCCCCTAACCACTAGCCCATGCTTCCTCTCAGATACCCCAGCCACTGGATGCAGCACTGAGGTGGGATTTGGTAGCTGCTTTCAACTACCTGAGAGGTGGTTCCATAGAGGATGGCTCTGGACTGCTCTCAGTGGTAGCAGATGACAGAACGAGGAGTAATGGTCTCAAGTTGCAGTGGGGGAGGTTTAGATTGGATATTAGGAAAAACTTTTTCACGAGGAGGGTGGTGAAGCACTGGAGAGCGTTACCTAGGGAGGGGGTGGAATCTCCTTCCTTGGATATTTTTAAGGCCAGGCTTGACAGAGCCCTGGCTGGGATGATTTAGTTGGGGATCGGTCCTGCTTTGAGCAGGGGGTTGGACTAGAACCTCCTGAGGTCGCTTCCCACCCCGGGTTCTAGGATTCTGTGATTCTAACGGGTGTTACCCTACACACTGTAACCAGAGTGACCAGGTCAGGTGAGCTATTACCAGCCGGGGGCGGGGGGGGCTTTTGTAGTGATAATCAAGGCGGGCCATTTCCAGCAGTTGACAAGAACACCTGAGGAAGAGGGAACGGGGGGGGGGGGGAATAAACAAGGGGAAATAGTTTTACTTTGTGTAATGACCCATCCACTCCCTGTCTCTGTTCAAGCCTAAGTTAATTGTATCCAGCTTGCAAATTAATTCCCGTTCAGCCGTCTCTGGCCGGAGCGGGTTGCTGAAGGTTTTTGTTGGGGACTCGCCGGTCTGGGGCCCGCGGCCGAGCGGCCGGGGCAGTGGACGTGCCCCCGCCTGGGGTGAGACTGTGCCAGTCCCCGGCGTCCGGAGTGTGTCCCGGAGTCTCCGGTGCCGGGAGGGTCCGGCTGGCCAGCGGGCGTGGCAGGGGGCATTGCGGGCACGCGGTGGCATCGGTCACATGGGCGGATGTGCAGGGGAACGAGGGCGGAGTCTCAGCCTGGGAGCCCGGACTCCTGGGTTCTCTCCCCGGCCCTGGGAAGGGGGAGGGGGCTAATGGCTGCCGGGGGGGGGGGGGCCGCGGGGCCGGTCCCTTTAAGACCGGTATAAGTCTGAGGTCACATTTTGGGGACACATCCAATATGGCTGCCTCCAGGGCGCCCTCAGACCGGTGGCCGGCGAGGGGGCCCCCTTGCCCTCACCTAAAATGGCCCCAAGAGTCCTTTGCCAAAATTAAATATGGCTGCCACCATGCACTCAAAGGCACATCTGCGCAGGGCAGACCACACTCAAAATGGCCGCCACCCCTGCTCTTAGCCACGCTTTGCCACATTCACTATGGCTGCCGGCGGACATCCGGTCAATGGAGGCGTTGCCCTTTCTCGATATGGCCGCCTTTGGTAACAAATCATGTGACCATGCCTTCAGCTAACATGGCCGCCTTCCGAACACGCACGCGCGCCAGCCCTTTCTCATCATGGTTGCCTCTTCAGAACACTGGGACGCTGCCCTCATTCAATATGGCTGACACACGCCGCGGACGGACGCCGCCAGCCAGGACGGCGCCCACGCCCACGCGTACGCGTTGCCGGGTTGTTGCCACCATCGAAGATGGCCGCTGCCCATAATCCAGAGGTGGGGATACTGCCCGCACTCAAGATGGCGCCTGGCTGTACCAACACGCGATGCGTGCCCATAAACAACATGGCTGCGCTCGCTTCGCCACGGCGTCGCATGCACCACTGCGCTGGCTCAGAAGGCGGGCGCGCGGCGGGGGGCGGCTCCTCCCCGGGAACATGGCGGCTTGTGCGGCTGCGAGGCGGGGCTGGCGCCGGCTGGGACCCCCGGAGCTCGTCCCGCTCCTCAGGGGGCTCCACACGCAGGTGGGATCCGGGGGCACCCTGTGACGTCACAGCGGTCATGACCTTAGGGAAGCGGGGCGGGGGAACCCCGGGGGTCACGTGGTCTGGGGCTTGGGACCCGCCGCCGCTGTCATCTCGGTGCTGTAGAGGTCGAAGGTCGTGACCTCTGAGGTGGGGGAGCACGAGGGGTCCGCGGGCATGACCCCGCTGGTGACGACACGGAAAAGGGAAAGACACGCCCCCTTGGGGCTTAACCTGCGATCAGCCTGGGGTCAAAGGTCATGGGGTCAAAGGTCTCTGGGGAGCAGGGGTCGTGACCCTCCCCTCGGGGTTCACAGGTGACCAGGGGGAGCCCTGATGCTTGGCATGACGAGGTCAAAGGTCACCGATCCCCTTCCCCCTTTTCTCCCCCCAGATCTACAGGGGCGGAGCCCCCTCTGCCTGGCTCCATGGAAACGCCCCGCGTGGGGCTCCCCTGCGCCCCCGACTCACCCTGCGGCCGCCCCCGGCCCGGTGCCAAAGCAGCGCGGCCCAGGTGAGGGGCTGCGGGTCGGGAGTGAGGGGCACCGGTGGGGGGGGGGGCAGGGCTGGGCTGGCAGGGGGCTGCGGGTCGGGAGTGAGGGGCATCGGTGGGGGGGGCAGGGCTGGGCTGGCAGGGGGCTGCGGGTCGGGAGTGAGGGGCATCGGTGGGGGGGGCAGGGCTGGGCTGGCAGGGGGCTGTGGGTCAGGAGTGAGGGGCAGCGGTGGGTGGGGGGGCAGGCCTGGGCTAGGAGGGGGCTGCGGGTTGGGAGTGAGGGGCATCGGTGGGTGGGGGGGTAGGGCTGGGCTGGCAGGGGGCTGCGGGTCGGGAGTGAGGGGCAGGGCTGGGCTGGCAGGGGGCTGCGGGTCGGGAGTGAGGGGCAGCGGTGGATGGGGGGGCAGGGCTGGGCTGGCAGGGTGCTGCGGGTCGGGAGTGAGGGGTAGGGCTGGGCTGGCAGGGGGCTGCGGGTCGGGAGTGAGGGGCAGCGGTGGATGGGGGGGCAGGGCTGGGCTGGCAGGGTGCTGCGGGTCGGGAGTGAGGGGTAGGGCTGGGCTGGCAGGGGGCTGCAGGTCGGGAGTGAGGGGCAGCGGTGGATGGGGGGGCAGGGCTGGGCTGTGGGTCAGGAGTGAGGGGCAGCGGTGGGTGGGGGGGCAGGCCTGGGCTAGGAGGGGGCTGCGGGTTGGGAGTGAGGGGCATCGGTGGGTGGGGGGGTAGGGCTGGGCTGGCAGGGGGCTGCGGGTCGGGAGTGAGGGGCACTTTTGGGGCAGGGCCAGGCTGGTGCTGTGGGTTGAGAGCGAGGGGTGCCTCTGTCTCATTGTCTTCTCTCCCCAGGTACTGCCCCCCGCGGCTGCTCCGCCCCCAGCCCTGGGGGGCACGGTGCCCGGGGGGGAGCTGGCGGAGGTGCCGGAGCTGGGGCTGGCAGAGCTGGGGCTCGGCTCCTACACGCCCGTGGGGCTGATCCAGAACCTGCTGGAGTTCCTGCACGCCGACCTGGGGCTGCCCTGGTGGGGCGCCATTGTGGCCGGTGAGGGGCATGCTGGGATAGCGGGGGGCTGGGCGTCACCCCCAGGTCCGGAGAGAGCTACCAACAACGCACTGTGGGTAACACTCCCCCCCAAAGTATGGGGGCAGCCTGTGCAGTGCATTGTGGGTAATCCTATCTTCCCCCACCAGGCCCGGGGGAGGTCTGCCCATTGCCTTGTGGGTAACGCTCTCTTCTCCAGGCACGTGGGGGCGCGCTGCCCGGTGCCTTGTGGGTAACGCTCTCTTCTCCAGGCACGTGGGGGCACGCTGCCCGGTGCATTGTGGGTAACGCTCTCTTCTCTAGGCACGGTGGCGGCACGCTGCCTGGTCTTCCCGCTCATCGTGAAGGGGCAGCGGGAGGCCGCCAAACTGAACAACCACCTGCCCGAGATCACCCGGCTCACACAGCGCATGCAGGACGCCAAGCGCTCCGGCAACCAGTTTGAGTGTGAGGGCTGGGGGCGGAGCCAAGGGAGGGGGAGGGACCTGGGGTGGGTGGGGAGATAAGGGGGATGGAGACAAGGGATGGGGGTAGAAATTTGGCAGGAAGTGGGTGGAGTCAGCAAGAGGGGGAGGAGCCTGAGGGTTGAAGGGTGGAGTCTAGAGCCAAGGGCGGGGCTTGGGAGCCAGGAAGGTGACGCCTGGGGTCAAGCCTAAGGGCCTCCGAGATAGTGCAGACATTGGGAGGGGGAGGAGCTTAGGGGGTTTGTGGAGGGCTGAGAGATCAGAGCCGAGCCCCTAACTCCCCCTTCCTCCCCCCAGTCTCCAAGTTGTATTCGGAACTGAATCTGTACCAGAAGGCCCACGACGTCAACCCCGTACGGGGGTTCCTGGTGCCCCTCGTCCAGGTAAGGCTCCGCCCCCTGCCTAAGGCCCCGCCCTGCCCCTCACTGCTGACCCGCAGCCCCCTGCTAGCCCAGCCCCGCCAGTGCCCCTCACTCACGACTTGCAGCCCCTGCTAGCCTGGCCCTCCCGGTGCCCCTTACTCCCAACCCACAGCCCCCCATCTCTCCATGGCTCTGACCCTCGTCTCTGCCCCTGCTCCAGGCCCCCGTCTTTATCTCGTTTTTCATCGCACTGCGGGAGATGGCCGCCCTGCCCGTGCCCAGCATGCAGAGCGGCGGCCTGGCGTGGTTCGTGGATCTGACGGCAGCCGACCCCCTCTACGTCCTGCCCCTCGTCGTCACCGGGACCATGTGGCTTATCCTGGAGGTGAGCCTGGGGGGGGTGCGCGGTAGTGTAGGACCTACACGAAACAAGGGAGCCAGGAGCTGGCTGTAAACGGGCGAAGGGCAGGACTGTGCTCATTACGCTGGAGCGCCCCCGCTGCCTGGGAGAGGGATGAAAATAATATAGGACCTACAGTAAAGAAAGAGCAGTGGGGCTCCTGTAAACGCACTGGGAAGGGAAGCGGGGGGTGAAGGGCGGGGCTCTGCTCTCGCACTCCTGGCTGGCCAGCAGAGGAATGACGATCGCGTAGGACCTACAGTAATATGCTAGAAAGGATCATAAATAAAGGGCCAGTTGGCGGCTGTACCCAGCTGGCCAGGGCAGGACAGCAATAGTGTAGGGCCTACAGGAAACAAGGAGCCAGTTGGCTGCTCTGGCCTGGGGTGTTACAAGAATACTAGAGGGCCTACAGGAAACGAGCCTCAGTTGGGTTGCTTTTCATTTGGTGGGGGCATCTCTGGGGGTGGTGCCTGTCTCTAACCCTGCCCCCTATGTGTCGTCCCCCCCCCCCCCGGCAGCTGGGGGCGGAGTCCGGGGTGGACAACCCCAACCTGAAGGTGATGAAGACGGTTTTCCGGGTGATGCCGCTGGTGATCCTGCCGCTGACCATCAGCTTCCCCACGGTGAGAGCCTCGTGGGGGGGAGAAGGACAGCTGGGGGGAGGGGGCCTGGCCCCGATCTCCCCCCGGCACCCACCTGACACTGCCCCATCTCCCCCAGGCCATCTTCACCTACTGGCTGACATCCAACCTGTTCTCCCTGGCGCAGGTCGGGCTCCTGCGGGTCCCGGCCATCCGCGCCCGGCTCCGCATCCCCGACCGCGTCCAGCATGACCCGGCCCTGCTGCCCGCGCGCCAGGGCTTTGTCCAGAGCCTGCGGGCCGGTGAGTGACCCGGGGGGGCGGGGGGAGGAGGGCTCAGCACAGGCGGGGGCTAACCCCTCCCTCCCGTCCCGCGCAGGCTGGAAGGACGCCCAGCTGGCCCAGCAGCTGCAGGAGCGCGAGCGGCGGGTCAAGAATCACCTCGCCCTGGCCGCAAAAGGTCTGTGCCCCCCCCCAACCCCTGCAACTATGGGACCCCCCTGCATGCTCGGGCCACTGCCCCAGAGGGGTGTCCCCCCCACCCCATCTCACCCCATCTCTCCCCCTAGGACCTCTGCGCCAGACCTTCTCCCACAACCCCTTGCAGCAGAAGGAGGGTGGGGCCAGTAGCACCAGCTCCAGCCCCCGCCCAAAGAGGCCCTGGCAGGACACGCTGGGCTGAGACCTGCCCCACAGACATCGCTGGACCCCCAGGACCTCAGAACCGCCACCAGTGGGCACCCACCTCTCCCCAGTCCGGACTCTGCTCAGGGGGTGGGTCTGAGCCAATAAAGGACTCATCACCCACCCGCTGGTGCCATTGGACTCTGCTTGGGAGGTGGGGGGTAGGGTTGGAGACCCCTCTACTACTGGGGGGCAGGGGAGTGCGCGGACTGAGGTCTTGTTGGGGGGAGCGTGGGGGCGAGATTGAGGGGCTCATTCCCAGGTTGGAGGACAGGAGGCAGAAGGGGCTATGGGGCAGGAGAGAGGCAGGGAGCACAGTGCATGGGGGGAACTGGGAACCCAGTGGTGGGGCAGAGGAGGAGGAAGGGGATCTCCGGGGGGAGAGGTGGGGTTCTCTGGGGGAGGGCAGGGAGCGGACAGATGACACCCGGAGCCGGCTGTGACTGGAGTGATGCTGGTTTATTGGTAGCAGCTGCTTCCGAGGCAAGGGCGGGGCTGGTGGTGCCCCGACACCAGGGCCGAGGGGGCCAATAAATTAAAGAGGAGTGGGTCTTGGGGGGAGGGAAGGTGCCCCTTCCCCACTGGCTCCGTCACTGGGATTTGGGGCGACTGTCGTCAGGGTCCAGCTCCGTCACCACGGCCCGGCACAGCAGCTGGATGTGGCGGGAGACGCCGGCTGCAGAGAGAGCGGGACAGTTAGTGGGGGCTGTGGGTCAGGAGTGAGGGGCATAGTACGGCTGGGGGGGTCCAAGGCTGGGCTAGCAGGGGCTGCGGGTCAGGAGTGAGGGGCTCCGGGCTGGGCTGGCGGGGGCTGCGGGTCGGGCGCGGGGGGTGCCAGGGGGGCTGCGGGTCGGGAGCGAGGGGCGCCGGCGGGGCCGGGGGTTGTGGGTTGGGAGCGGGGGGCACCGGCGGGTCTCACTCACCCACGGCCGCCCGCAGCCAGCGGGGCCGGCGGGTGTCCGGGCTCCGCACCAGCAGGAAGTAGACGGGCAGCCCTGAGAGCGCGATGCCGATGCCGATGAGCGAGTTGAGGGGGTCGGTGTAGAGCGGGACGGCCACCAGGAACACGGTGCACAGGCAGAAAAACAGCGGGAAGACGATGCTCAACTGGGGAGACAGCCAGGGGGTGAGCCGCCGCCCCGGGGCACGGCGGGGCCGGGGGGCAAGGGGAGAGCGGCCGCCCCGGGGCACGGCGGGGCCGGGGGGCAAGGGGAGAGCGGCCGCCCCGGGGCACGGCGGGGCAAGGGGAGAGCGGCCGCCCCGGGGCACGGCGGGGCCGGGGGGCAAGGGGAGAGCGGCCGCCCCGGGGCACGGCGGGGCCGGGGGGCAAGGGGAGAGCGGCCGCCCCGGGGCACGGCGGGGCCGGGGGGCAAGGGGAGAGCGGCCGCCCCGGGGCACGGTGGGGCAAGGGGAGAGCGGCTGCCCCGGGGCACGGTGGGCCAAGACGGGAGCCCATGGGGGGAGACGCTGCCCCAAGGCATTGTGGGATGGGCAGGGAGTCAGAGGGGGAGACACTGCCCCCAGAGGATTGTGGGAGGGGGTGGGGCCTTACCTTGAGTGGGCGGGGCCTGTCGGGCTCCTTCCAGCGCAGGTAGAGCTGCCCGGCGATGGACAGGCCCACGAAGAACCAGTAGCTGAAGCTGTAGTAGTTGATGAGCTGGAAGATGTCCTCCACGCAGAGATAGACCAGAGCCATGGCCCCCTGGGAGAGGGGGAGACCCCCCTCAGGGAGATGGACTGACCCAAGGGGGACACACCCCTCCCAAGACAGGGCCATGGACTGACCTTTGGGACAACCCTCCCCATTGGGGTAATGGGCTGACCCACAGGAACACCCCCCCCCTTAGAGACAGGGCAATGGACTGATCCGTGGGATAGTGCCCCCCCCATCAGGGGCATGGATGGACTGTCCCAAGGGATGCCCTCAAGCGTGGGTGGTGGAGGGAATGGACTGACCTGACTCCTGCCCCCACTAGCTCAGGCAAATGGACTTTCCCATTGCATTCCACAACCCCTGGGCCTCCAGGAAAACTGGACTCTTCCAGGGTGTGAAATCTGCCCTTGTGGGGTGGTGTCTCCCATAACCCGTCGTGGTCTGTAGTCTGTCCCTTTCCCCCACCCTTGCCCCTAGCCGTGATCTGGCCCATGGGTATGATCGGTCCCATGGCAAACCCTGGGGGATGGTCTGGCCCGTGGCCACAGCTGTGGTCTATCCCATACCCCCCCGTGGGGAATGGTCCGTCCCATGGCCACAGTCATGGTCCATCCCATACCTCCCCATGGGGAGTGGTCCATCCCGTGGCTCCTGACGTGGTCCATCCCATACTCCCCCATGGGGAATGGTCCATCCCGAGGCCCCAGCCGTGGTCCATCCCATACCCCCCCACGGGGAACGGTCTGGCCCGTGGCCCCAGCCGTGGTCCATCCCATACCCCCCCACGGGGGATGGTCCATCCCGCGCCCCCCCGGCGTGTGGGGCTCACGTTGAAGAGCAGGGCCGGCACGGGGGTGAATCGCTCCACGTGGATCATGCAGAGGGCGTCGGGCAGGTGCCCCTCCCGCGAGCCCACGAAAAACAGCCTGGGGCAGAGCAGAGTGTCAGGGGGGGTGGGGCGCGGCGCAGAGGGGCTGGGGGTCATGGGGGTGGGGGGCACTCAGGGCCTGGGGGTCACGGGAGGGGGATGCCAGGGGCTGCGGGTCAGGGGTGGGGGCACTGTGGGGCTGCACTGGGGGCTGCGGGATGGGGGCACAGAGGGGCTGCAGGGTGGGGGGCAGGGGGTGCCGGGGGGCACTGGGGGGCTGCAGGTCCGAGGCAGGGGGCCCTGGGGGCTGCGGGACGGGGGCTGCGGGGTGGGGGAGCTGTGGGGTGTGGGGGCACTGGGGGGCTGCAGGTCGGAGGCAGGGGGCACTGGGGGCCGCGGGACAGGGACTGGCGGGGGCTGCGGGGCAGGGGGGCTCCAGGTCCGAGGCAGGGGGCCCTGGGGGCTGCGGGACGGGGGCTGCGGGGTGGGGGAGCTGTGGGGTGTGGGGGCACTGGGGGGCTGCAGGTCGGAGGCAGGGGGCACTGGGGGCTGCGGGATGGGGGCTGGCGGGAGCTGCGGGCGGGGGGGACTGGGGGGCTGCAGGCCGGAGGCAGGGGGCACTGGGGAGCTGCAGGTCGGAGGCAGGGGGCACTGGGGGCCGCGGGATGGGGACTGGTGGGGGCTGCGGGGCAGGGGGGGCTGCAGGTCCGAGGCAGGGGGCACTGGGGGCTGCGGGACGGGGGCTGGCGGGAGCTGCGGGGCGGGGGGGGACTGGGGGGCTGCAGGCCGGAGGCAGGGGGCACTGGGGGCTGCGGGGTGGGGGAACTGGGGGGCGGGGGGGCACCTGGAGGCGGCGAGGATGGAGGCGTTCAGTCCCCCGAAGCAGGACAGGGCCACGGCCAGGGGGATGGTCCAGTTGAAGATGCCGAAGACGCGGTCGGCGAAGCTCTGTGGGGAGACGGGGGGTGAGAGCCCGGCCGGGGGGTCCCCCCACGCCCTGCCCCCACGCCCCCCGCTACTCACCACAGCCACGGCGTCGCTGGCCAGCAGCTCGCCGGGCGCCAGCACCGTGTAATAGGCCACGTTGGTCAGCAGGTAAATGGCCGTCACCACCGGCATGGAGACCCCGATGGCCAGCGGCAGGTTCCTGGGGCCGGAGCCGGGTCAGAGCCGGAGCCTCGCAGCTGGTCAGCCCCGGCCCCCACGAACCCCTCACCTCCCTCCCTGGCCCCCCACGAACCCCCTCGCCTCCCGCCCCCCATGTACCCCCTCGCCTCCCGTCCCTGCCCCCCATGAACCCCCCCTCGCCTCCCAGCCCGGCTCCCAACATGCCCCCCAACTCCCCTCCCACCCCGGCCCCCCCACACCTCCCCATCACCTCCCAACCCGACTCCTGCACAGACCCCCCTCCAACCTCCCAAACCAGCCCCCCATGGACTCCCCACGGGCCCCCTGCACTCACCTCCCAACCCCCTCAGTCCTTGCAACTCACTGACCCTGGGGCGTCCCAATGAGGAGCCCCCGGTCCAACCCCCGAGGCAGCTTGGGGGCCAACATGCTAGGTGGGGAGTTAAACACCCCGCAAATGAAGTGGGGCAACAATGCGAAGGGAAAGCCCAAGACCCTTCTTCCTGGAGCAGCCCCCCTCTGCTCCCCAGTCACAGGGTGGGGGCGCCATGGCTCCAGGCCGCACCCCCTGCCCCACAGGCTGGGGGACAGGTCAGGTCCCAGCTCAGTAGTGGCAGGGGGGATCTATGGGGCAGGCTGAGGATGGGTCACGCACCAGCTCAGCGGGGGCAGATCTATGGGGCAAGCTGCAGGGGTGGGACCGGTCCCAGCTCAGCGGGGCCAGATCTGTGGGGCAGGCCCGGCCCCCAGGGAGCAGCACCCACCTCTCGGGGTCCTTGATCTCCTCAGTGACGAAGTTGAGGGTGTCCCAGCCCGAGTAGGAGAAGAGGGCCGAGTAGAGGGCCAGGGCCAGGTCCCCCACGGCCAGCGAGGAGCCCGCGAAGGGGTCAGCGAAGTGCTCGGAGTGTCCTGCAGGGGGAGGCAGGGAGTCGGCCGGCTGGGGGGCACGGGCAGGGCTGTGGGGGGCACAGGCTGTGGGTCGGGGGGTGAGGGGCGCCGGGGGCTGTGGGCCGGGGCTGAGGGCCCCCGGGGGCAGGGCCAGCAGGGGCTGAGGGGCCCCGGGGGCAGGGCCGGCGAGGGGCCCCGGGGCGGGGCTGAGGGCCCCCGGGGGCAGGGCCGGCGAGGGGCCCCGGGGGCAGGGCCGGGGGGCACCGGCTGCCCTACCCTGTGCCAGGCGCACGACGCCGGCGACGATCACGGCCAGCAGCGCCAGCAGCTTGGCGTAGGTGGAGACGTCCTGCACCCGCGTCCCCCATTTCACGTAGGCGCAATTAACGAACGTCAGGAGACCTGGGGGGACAAGAGAGCGTGAGACCCCCTGAGTCGCCCCAGAGCCCCCTGCGCACCCCGGATGCCTGGGTTCTTTCCTGTCTCCCAGAGAGGAGTGGCGGCTCGTGGTTAGAGCGGGGCATGGGAGCCAGGACTCCTGGGTCCTCTCCCTGGCGCTGGGAGGGGAGTAGGGGCCGGTGGGTCAGAGCAGGGGGCCCTAGGAGCCCGGACTCCTGGGTCCTCTCCCTGGCGCTGGGCCCCACGCCCCTCCCTGTTGTTTTCCTCCACTTCCCGTCAGCCTTGATCTTTCCCCAGGCGTGTTGTGACTGGGAGACTCATAAACCCGGCTGGACCCGGCCCGGGGGGAGGGGGGGGGCCGGTGTCCCCCCCCCATCCTGGCGCTGGGCCCTGGGGGCTGGGCCGAGCGCCGGGGGCAGCCGGGGACAAGGCCAGAGATTCCTGCCCCTCTCCAGCTGGGCCCAGACACACCCGCCCCCATTCCCCTCACTCCTGACCCACGGCCCCCCACGGGCCTGGTCCTGCCCCCCACCCGCCCTCCATGCCCCTCACTCTCGCCCCACGGCCCCCTCCCGGCCTGGCCCTGCCCCCCACCCCCCTCACTCCCGCCCCACAGCCCCCCACGGGCCCGGCCCTGCCCCTCTCCCGCCCCCCCATGCCCCTCACTCCCACCCCGCAGCCCCCTCCCAGCCTGGCCGTGCACCCCACCTGCCCCCCATGCCCTTCACTCCCACCCCGCAGCCCCCTCCTGGCCTGGCCCTGCCCCCCGCCACCACCCCGCCATGCCCCTCACTCCTGCCTTGCAGCCCCCCACTGGCCTGGCCCTGCCCCCCACCCGCCCCCCATGCCCCTCACTCCCACCCCACGGCCCCCCACGGGCCCCTACGGGCCTGGTCCTGCCCCCCACCCACCCACCATGCCCCTCCCTCCCGACCCGCAGCCCCCTCCGGGCCTGGGCCTGCCCCCCACCCACCCACCATGCCCCTCACTCCCAACCCGCAGACCCCTCCCGGCCTGGGCCTGCCCCCCACCCGCCTGCTATGCCCCTCACTCCCACCCCGCAGACCCCTCCCGGCCTGGCCCTGCCCCCCACCCGCCCGCCATGCCCCTCACTCCCGACCCGCAGCCCCTGCCGTCCCAGCCCCCCATGCAGGCCCGCGTGACGGGGTGGTGCAATGTGGGGGCCTGACTTGGCGTTTTCCGGCAGCTGGATCCGGCAATGAATCCCCGACTCAGCAGCGGGGCCATCAGCCGAGCCCAGCCCACAACCCCCTGCCCCCCGTGGGCTCAGCCGGCCAGACAGAGCCCCACACTCGCCAAGCCCAGCATCCCTCCGCCGCGGGCTCAGAGCGCGGGCTGGGAGCCAGGACGCCGGGGTTCCTTCTCTGCCAGTGGGGGTTGGAGGAGTCCAAGGAGCGAGACTGGGCCAAAGGGCGAGTGACAGCCAGAGCGGAGGAGGAGAGAGAGAGAAGATGATGCCCCACACTCCTGCCCCGCAGCCCCCTGCCCCCCCAGCCCTGCCGCTGCCCCTGCCCCTCACTCCTGCCCCGCAGCCCCCTGCCCCCCCAGCCCTGCCGCTGCCCCTCACTCCCACCCCGCAGCCCCCTGCCCCCCCAGCCCTGCCGCTGCCCCTCACTCCCACCCCCCAGCCCTGCCGCTGCCCCTGCCCCTCACTCCTGCCCCGCAGCCCCCTGCCCCCCCAGCCCTGCCGCTGCCCCTCACTCCCACCCCGCAGCCCCCTGCCCCCCCAGCCCTGCCGCTGCCCCTCACTCCCACCCCGCAGCCCCCTGCCCCCCCAGCCCTGCCGCTGCCCCTGCCCCTCACTCCTGCCCCGCAGCCCCCTGCCCCCCCAGCCCTGCCGCTGCCCCTGCCCCTCACTCCTGCCCCGCAGCCCCCTGCCCCCCCAGCCCTGCCGCTGCCCCTCACTCCCACCCCGCAGCCCCCTGCCCCCCCAGCCCTGCCGCTGCCCCTGCCCCTCACTCCTGCCCCGCAGCCCCCTGCCCCCCCAGCCCTGCCGCTGCCCCTCACTCCCACCCCGCAGCCCCCTGCCCCCCCAGCCCTGCCGCTGCCCCTCACTCCCACCCCCCAGCCCTGCCGCTGCCCCTGCCCCTCACTCCTGCCCCGCAGCCCCCTGCCCCCCCAGCCCTGCCGCTGCCCCTCACTCCCACCCCGCAGCCCCCTGCCCCCCCAGCCCTGCCGCTGCCCCTCACTCCCACCCCGCAGCCCCCTGCCCCCCCAGCCCTGCCGCTGCCCCTGCCCCTCACTCCTGCCCCGCAGCCCCCTGCCCCCCCAGCCCTGCCGCTGCCCCTGCCCCTCACTCCTGCCCCGCAGCCCCCTGCCCCCCCAGCCCTGCCGCTGCCCCTCACTCCCACCCCGCAGCCCCCTGCCCCCCCAGCCCTGCCGCTGCCCCTGCCCCTCACTCCTGCCCCGCAGCCCGCTGCCCCTCACTCCTGACCCGCAGCCCCCAGAGCCCTGCCGCTGCCCCTCACCCCCTGCCCCGCAGCCCCCTGCCCCCCGAGCCCTGCCACTGCCCCTCACTCCTGACCCACAGCCCCCTGCCCCCCCAGCCCTGCCGCTGCCCCTGCCCCTCACTCCTGCCCTGCAGCCCGCTGCCCCTCACTCCTGACCCACAGCCCCCAGAGCCCTGCCGCTGCCCCTCACCCCCTGCCCCGCAGCCCCCTGCCCCCCCAGCCCTGCCGCTGCCCCTCACCCCCTGCCCCGCAGCCCCCTGCCCCCCCAGCCCTGCCGCTGCCCCTCACCCCCTGCCCCGCAGCCCCCTGCCCCCCGAGCCCTGCCACTGCCCCTCACTCCCGACCCACAGCCCCCTGCCCCCCCAGCCCTGCCGCTGCCCCTCACTCCCAACCCGCAGCCCCCTGCCCCCCCAGCCCTGCCGCTGCCCCTCACTCCCGCCCCACAGCCCCCTGCCCCCCCAGCCCTGCCGCTGCCCCTCACTCCCGCCCCGCAGCCCCCTGCCCCCCCAGCCCTGCCGCTGCCCCTGCCCCTCACTCCTGCCCCGCAGCCCCCTGCCCCCCCAGCCCTGCCGCTGCCCCTGCCCCTCACTCCTGCCCCGCAGCCCGCTGCCCCTCACTCCTGACCCGCAGCCCCCAGAGCCCTGCCGCTGCCCCTCACCCCCTGCCCCGCAGCCCCCTGCCCCCCCAGCCCTGCCGCTGCCCCTCACTCCCGCCCCACAGCCCCCTGCCCCCCCAGCCCTGCCGCTGCCCCTGCCCCTCACTCCTGCCCTGCAGCCCGCTGCCCCTCACTCCTGACCCGCAGCCCCCAGAGCCCTGCCGCTGCCCCTCACCCCCTGCCCCGCAGCCCCCTGCCCCCTGAGCCCTGCCACTGCCCCTCACTCCTGACCCACAGCCCCCTGCCCCCCCAGCCCTGCCGCTGCCCCTCACTCCCGACCCGCAGCCCCCTGCCCCCCCAGCCCTGCCGCTGCCCCTCACTCCCGCCCCACAGCCCCCCCCATGCCCAGCCCTGTCCCCCCCCCAGCCCTGCCGGTGCCCCTCCCTGCGGCCCCCAGCCCCCGCTCACAGATGCAGACGGCGGCCAGCAGGCGGTGGGCGGCGTAGGGCCCCGGGCAGCTGGGGAAGACGGGCTGCACCATGTAGCTGGCGAAGGTGAGGGCGATGACGGCCTGGCTGGTGGGCTCGATGATGAGGAGGGAGGCCCAGAGGCGGACGAAGGCCGCCAGCCCCCCGAAGGCCTCCAGGATGTAGGCATAGCTGGCCCCCGACTTGGTGACGGTGGTGCCCAGCTCAGCGTAGCACAGCGCCCCGAAGACGGAGAAGAGGCCGCCCACGGCCCACACGGCCAGCGCCAGCCCATAGGAGGCGCTGTGCAGGAGCACGCCCTTGGGCGAGACGAAGATGCCCGACCCGATCATGTTGCCCACGATGAGGCAGATGCCGCTCAGCAGCGAGATCTCCCGCTGCAGCTTGACGGGGGGCTCCGGGGGGCTGGCGGGCTCCTGCGGCGGGGCCGGGGCGTAGTGCGGGGTGGGCGCCATGGCTGCAGAGGGGAGAGAAGGGGTTAGGGTGGGGGGGCGCAGGATGGGACATGGGGCCTTTCCCCTCTAGGGGGCGCCGATCTCATCAGACAGCCCCCCAGCGGGGAGATAGGGGAGAGGGGAAACGGGGGGGCTAGTGCGTTAGAGCAGGGGGCTGGGAGCCCGGACTCCTGGGTTCTCTTCCCCAGCTCTGTGAGCGGAGTGGGGGCTAGTGGGTAGAGCAGTGGGGCTAGAAGCCAGGACTCCTGGGTTCTCTCCCAGCTCTGCGGGGGCGGGAGGCGAGGCCCCAGGGCTCTGCACAGACACTCACCGCTCCTGGCACGTTCCCCTCCGTCCCCTCACAGAAAGAGGAAGAGCCGGGAGGGGCAGAGACTTTAACTTGACAAGGGGGGGCTGGGCCCTGGGCCGGGTCCAAGGTCCCTGGAAGGGAGCCAGCAGCGTGACAGGGGAGATAAGTGCTGCGAGCTTCCCCCGCGCCTGCTGCGAGCTTCCCTGACAATGCCCCCATACTGCAAGCTGCACCCACTGTGAGCTTCCCTGACAGTGCCCCCATGCTGCGAGCTTCCTCCTCCAACAGTGCCCCACCACTGTGAGCTTCCCCCCACCCATGCTGTGAGCTTCCCTGACAGTGCCCCCATGCTGCGAGCTTCCCCCTCACTGCGAGCTTCCTTGACATTGCCCCCCAAGCTGTGAATTTCCCTGACAGTGACCCCACACGCTGTGAGCTGCCTCCTCCAACAGTGCCCCCATGCTGCAAGCTTCCCCCCTGACAGTATCTACATGCAATGGGGACATTTGCACCCATAGCTGGGGATCGAACCCAGGAGTCCAGGCCTGTGAGGCTCATTGGCGTCCTCATTAATAATTAGCCAAAAGTTAATAACCAATGAGTCAAACTATTAATTATGTGACCTCTGACCCTGACTTTGCCCTGCCCCCTCCCCCACTCACAGGGAATGGGAAGGGGGCAGAAAAGGGACCGAGGCATTCAGGGATACTGGACAGAGAACCAAAGAATGGCCAGGCAGGGTCAGAGCAACGGCCCAGCCAGCCCCGGCTCCAGGCTGCCAACAGACCAGGGCAATTATCCAGGGATTCACCCCGAGCTCTGGGGCCACCTAGCGCAGGGGGCTGCGTCCCTGACTAGCTTGGCCAATGGCCGTCGCTGGACCTGGCTTCCAGGAACGTGGCTCCTTGTGTGTCAAACCCCCTTCTACTTCTGACCTCAGCCCATCCCCTGGCAGTGAGTTCCACAGGTTAACTGAAATCCTGCCTGCTGGAAACTGCTGCATGTTCATGAGGCCCACAGTTCGTGTCCACCCTAGTCACAGTCTGCCGTCTCAGAGCCCTACGCACTGGATCCACCCGGCAGGAACCCCGGCGTCCGGGCTCTGAGCCCAGGCTGAGACTGGGCAGAACTCACTTCATCTCGGGGGGACGGGAAGGAGAGTCCGCGAATTGACTCTTCTGGGTTCCCGTGGATACACTTTCAAGACGGCGAAAACTGCAGGGCCAGGAACGAGCCAATATGGCCGCGCCCAGTGGATGCCTTCCCCACATATGGTACAAGATGGCGGCGCCCATTAATTTCCTTTAGCAAGATGGCGACGGTAAAAAATGCCTTTCCACGGTGACGGCTACGATCATTTCCGGTCCGAACATGGCAGCCCCTACAATATCCTTCACCAATATGGCGGCCCCTATGAATCCCTTCCCCAAAAATGGCTGCGCCTATCACTGTCCTTAAAAAAAATGGAGGCCCACTGTCTAAATCAAGATGGCTGCGCCCGTTAAAGCAAACTAATTATACAATTCCATCAAAGATGCTATCCCCTTTAAATTCCTTCCCAAATATAGCGACGCCATGTAGTTCCGTAACCAAGATGGCGCTGCCTGTATTTTCCTCACCAACATGGCGGCTCACAGCCTTTGGCTATTCAAGATGGCGACCCCCATTAATTCCATGTTCAAGGTGGTTAATACACAATATCTGGCCGGAAGATGGCGCCCTCCTGCGAGTTTGTGCCAAAATGGTCTGCAAACCCGCTTTCCATACCGTTCCCATAGCCTGTGTGTCCACCATGGCGGCGCCTATCTCCCTTCAAACCAACATGGCGGCTCCCACGCCAAAAATGGCGGACCACTTCACCAATATGGCCGATGCCACGTTTCCCATTCTGAACATGGCGCCGCCCTTTGGGCGCTCCCATTTCTAACATGGCGGCGCCTGTATCCTCCCTGCCGTACAGACTTCATAAATTCCTCCCACATGGTCCCAGCGCTACTTCCTGTCCCATTTCCGAAAATGGCAGCGCTCCTGGGCCGGAGGCTGGGTACGGGAATGTGGGGAGATCTAGCGTGGGGGCGGGGTCAGATCAACGGGGCGCGGGCGATGTGGGGGGAGGGGATTCCCAGGTTGGCAATTGGGGAGCCCCCATATCTCACTGACACCCCTCTTTCCCCCCCCCGCAGCGCCTCGCCTGGCCGCAGCCCCCCGGCACATTCACTGCGGCGCCGCCCGCCCGGCCGTGGGGCAATGGAGAGCCCAGTGAGTGGGGCTGCGGGTCGGGAGCGGGGGGCACCGGGAGGGGGCTGCGGGTCGGGAGCGGGGGGCACCGGGAGGGGGGTGCGGGGCGGGGGCGGGGGGCACCGGGAGGGGGCGGGGGGCTGCGGGTCGGGAGCGGGGGGCACCGGCAGGGGGCAGGGGGCTGCGGG
Source organism: Caretta caretta (assembly GCF_965140235.1). Classification (NCBI taxonomy): domain Eukaryota; kingdom Metazoa; phylum Chordata; order Testudines; family Cheloniidae; genus Caretta; species Caretta caretta. The sequence goes on along the minus strand of NC_134218.1, from coordinate 39,147,651 downwards.
TCGGGAGCGGGGGGCACCGGGAGGGGGCTGCGGGTCGGGAGCGGGGGGCACTGGGAGGGGAGTGCGGGTCGGGAGCGGGGGGCACCGGGAGGGGGCAGGGGGCTGCGGGTCGGGAGCGGGGGGCACTGGGAGGGGGGTGCGGGTCGGGAGCGGGGGGCACCGGCAGGGGGCAGGGGGCTGCGGGTCGGGAGCGGGGGGCACTGGGAGGGGGGTGCGGGTCGGGAGCGGGGGGCACCGGGAGGGGGCAGGGGGCTGCGGGTCGGGAGCGGGGGGCACCGGCAGGGGGCTGCGAGTCGGCAGCGGGGGGCACCGGGAGGGGGGTGCGGGTCGGGGGCAGGGGGCGGGGGGCACCGGCAGGGGGCAAGGGGCTGCGGGTCGGGAGCGGGGGGCACCGGCAGGGGGCTGCGGGTCGGGGGCAGGGGGCTGCGGGTCGGGGGCAGGGGGGCACCGGGAGGGGGCAGGGGGCTGCGGGTCGGGAGCGGGGGGCACCGGGAGGGGGCAGGGGGCTGCGGGTCGGGAGCGGGGGGCACCGGGAGGGAGCAGGGGGCTGCGGGTCGGGAGCGGGGGGCACCGGGAGGGAGCAGGGGGCTGCGGGTCGGGAGCGGGGGGCACCGGGAGGGGGGTGTGGGTCGGGGGCAGGGGACACCGGGAGGGGGGCGGGGGGCTGCGGGTCGGGAGCGGGGGGCACCGGCGGGGGGCGGGGGGCTGCGGGTCGGGGGCGGGGGGCACCGGGAGGGGGCGGGGGGCTGCGGGTCGGGAGCGGGGGGCACCGGCGGGAGGCTGCGGGTCGGGAGCGGGGGGCACCGGCAGGGGGCTGCGGGTCGGGGGCAGGGGGCACCGGGAGGGGGCAGGGGACTGCGGGTCGGGAGCGGGGGGCACCGGGAGGGGGCAGGGGGCTGCGGGTCGGGAGCGGGGGGCACCGGGAGGGAGCAGGGGGCTGCGGGTCGGGAGCGGGGGGCACCGGGAGGGGGGTGTGGGTCGGGGGCAGGGGACACCGGGAGGGGGCGGGGGGCTGCGGGTCGGGAGCGGGGGGCACCGGCGGGGGGCGGGGGGCTGCGGGTCGGGGGCGGGGGGCACCGGGAGGGGGCGGGGGGCTGCGGGTCGGGAGCGGGGGGCACCGGCGGGAGGCTGCGGGTCGGGAGCGGGGGGCACCGGGAGGGGGCAGGGGGCTGCGGGTCGGGAGCGGGGGGCACCGGGAGGGGGGTGTGGGTCGGGGGCAGGGGACACCGGGAGGGGGCGGGGGGCTGCGGGTCGGGAGCGGGGGGCACCGGCGGGGGGCGGGGGGCTGCGGGTCGGGGGCGGGGGGCACCGGGAGGGGGGCGGGGGGCTGTGGGTCGGGAGCGGGGGGCACCGGCGGGAGGCTGCGGGTCGGGAGCGGGGGGCACCGGGAGGGGGCGGGGGGCTGTGGGCTCATTGTGACCCCCTTTCCCTTCACCCCAGGCAGGGACTCGCCCCCAGCTCGGCCGGCTACGGGCCTCTCCGGGATCTACCTGACTGGTCCTTTGTAGGTGAGAATCTTCCTCTGTTACCACCGAGCCTCCCTGGACGCCTGGGTTCTCTCCAGGGGCTGGGAGGAGCGGGGGCTGGGACGGGAGCTCGGACTCCTGGGTTCCATGATGGGGCAATGGGGTTCACTGACTTCTCGGATCTCCCCAGACGGGCGCCCCGCCCCCCTGTGGAAGGGCCAGACCCGCCGGCGGCAGGAAGACGAGGCCTTTGCGGTGAGTGGGAGGCTGGGGGGGTCCAGGGGCTGGGAGCCCGGACTCCTGGGTTCTCTCTCTGGCTCTGGGCGGGGAGTGGGGGCTGGTGATTGGAGCAGGGGGGCTGGGAGCCCGGACTCCTGGGTTCTCTCCCCAGCTCTGGGAGGGGAGTGGGAGCTGGTGACTAGCCCAGTGGGGCTGGGATCCCCTGGCGTTGCTCTCGGGCTGGGAGCCAGGACTCCTGGGTTCTCTGGGCCCCCCTCACCCATCTCTCTCTCCCCAGCGGCGCGTGGCCATGCTGGACCAGGAGATGGAGCGAGGCCTGCAGCGCTGGCAGGTCCAGCAGCAGGAGGCCAAGGAAAGCAAGAGACAGAACCAGCTGCAGCCCAAGGGGGCCGCCCTGCGTCGGGGCAGCCCCCCCCAATAAATCCCTGCGCCCCCAGCGACCGTCTCTGGGACTGCTTTCCGCGCCCGGCCAGGACGCCTGGTTCTCTACTGGTTAGACCGGGGGGAGTGGGGCTGGGAACCTGGGTGAACTCATCAGGTAACAACCTCCTCCTTCCCTGACCCCCCTGGAGCGCCCCCCCGCAGTGCCCCCAGCAGCCGCCCCCCCCCGCCCGCAGGATGTGAGCTCTGCTTCTGGAGGAAGCAACAGAGACTGAAGAGTCTCCTTCCTTCCCCCCCCCCATCCTGCCGGTGCCCCTCACTCCCGACCCGCAGCCTCTGCCCCCCCAGCCGTGCCCCCTGCCGGCTCTGCTGGTGCCCCTCACTCCCGACCCACAGTCCCTGCTGTTGGTTGTTGTGTGTTGTTTTTCCCCATTTCTCTGTCTCCCGAGTGTTTCTTCACAGGCGAGTCATGAGGCTGTGACTTGGGCCAGCTGGAGTTTCGTGGCTGGTGTGTGCGGGGTGGGGGGGTGGATTTTCCCTCCCCCCCCTTGAAGACTTGGCTGTTTTGCAATCCAGGCACTCCCCCCTCCCCTCCCCCAACAGCTGTAATTGCTTCCAGATGTGCAGCCACGACAGCAGCTGGTCTGACTTCATCGTGTGGGCGCCGCGCCCGGCACACGGGACTGGGGGATGGCAGCCAGGGCTGGGGGGAGGGAAGACAGTGCCCCTTGCTGGGCCCCCCCCGTTTCCAGCCCTGGAGCCCCCGCCGGCCCCCACCCCCGTTTGTTGTGTACTGCGCCGGCAGGATGATGCGGGACGGGGATTTCTGGCTTTTTGGATCCGTCAGGAGATTGCAATAGGGGAAATCGCGGTTAGACCCACGTCACGGTGTCTGGGCCACAAGCCGTGGGTTTGGTGACTCAGCCCCCCACAGCTCTGCTGGTGCCTCTCACTCCTCCGACCTGCAGCCCCCTGCTAGCCCAGCCCTGCCAGTGCCCCTCAATCCTGACCTGCAGCCCCCTGCTCGCCCAGCCCTGCCGGTGCCCCTCACTCCCGACCCACAGCCGCTGCTAGCCCGGCCCTGGGATCCCCCCAGCCCTACCACTGCCCCTCTGTCTTCACCCTTTAGAAAACGCACTCAATTCATTTGCAAAAAAAAAAAATCACTTTTTATTCATTTTGATTTTTCTTAAAAAAAAAAAAACCAAAACATCCCCTGACAAATGTCCCCAAATCCCCATTTTTTGGCTAATTTTCTCCTCCAAAGCTGCTTGCCAACATGAACCAAAAAAATCCCTTCAAATGAAACAAACAACTTGAAAACACAAGACCCTGGAAATGTTTCCAGTGGCCCCGGAGCCAGGTTTGTGTTACAAGGAGAGAGATTCTGGAAGGACGCATTGAGAATCCCCCAGTGTATCCAATTCTTCCCAAAACTGGGGTTTGTTTATTTCTAACAGCGAAAGAGGAAGAAAAACTGCAATGTCGTAATTCAGTACCCAGGAAAACGCTGATGTAAGTCAAGGAAGATCATAACATAAAACCACAACATTGTGTAGAAATCCGGCTGTGTATGAAACTCCCACAGGGTTTTCATTGCCAGGCGGGACAGAATAATTCTGAAATCTCTGGACAATTGAACCATCAAATCCCTGCACTTTTGTTGTTTCCACCCTGGAGATGGCGAGATCACACCAAAACCAGGTGAATTTCTGGATAATTTGACTTACAATTTATTCAGATTGATTTTCCTCAGATCAAGAACAGAACTGGGCGTTTTCAGTCCCCATCCCCCTGGGAAATGACTTCTTTGTTATTAGGATTTTGCAACTAATAACAAATATCTCAAAGAAACTGCAGGACACCCAAGAGAGGAGCAGAAAGGCCTGAATTGTCCCTAGAAAATGGGGGTGTCTCTTGAGGAGTGAGAGCAGGATCTGAAAATCCCCATTTATTTAGCCATTCAAACGTGGATTGTTTCTTAAATGTGCCCGCTCTTGGGTTTCATCAAACCGACCATCTGGAAATAATAGCCAGGAAAGGCCCCGCCGCTGGCGCGATAGGACGGATATTGATTCTTAAGAGCCAACACAAATGCCAGTAATTTCCTGGGACATTTTTAACAGTCACACCAGCATTTTGGATGCAGCAGTTGGGGGTTAATGAGTTAATTCCAGTTCCCTGCTGAAGATAGTTAAAATGTCCTGGGGCTTTTAATAACAGCCGTTAATGATTAATGGCCCAATAATTGCTAATAAAAGCCTCTGCAAACCAGCTGCCAGTTTTATTCAATTTCCCCAGACGCTAGAGGTTTAAAAATAGGGAAAATTGCTAATACCCCCCCACACACCCCGAAAGTTCAAACAACCCCAATTCCTGGGATTTCATTCAAATTGCCCTGGGTTCTTACTGTCATGGAAGAGTAACCACTGTGCTGGCCGGCCCGACAGAAATTACCCGCACGATTTATACACTTTCCCCAGCAATCGGTGGTGAATATTAAGAGCAAAATCATAATAAATCCTCAGAAAGGGGGGTTTATTACAAAGAGTGATATCTGCAGCCGAAATCTCTGGGCGTTTTCATGGCACGTACGTTCCCCGAGCGATACCTGCTAAAACCCACGGCCACGTTAATAAAAAGCCCAACAATTCAACTGAGACGATGTCCCCAGAAACGCGCTGACTCAATAGCAAAATAATATTAATTAATAACAATAATACATTGAAAAATACCCAGAGAGACAAAAAACAACCCTCCCCCCAGAAAGCACTTTAATCCGACGGTTTCAAAACACCCGGGTGAAAATCCCTGCGAAGCGGGTACGGGGCAAAGCAGGCCCCTTGTCCCGGCCAGCGGGAATTGAGGGGCATCCCCCTGCACCCCCCTGTACCACCCCCTCCCCCGCTTACACACTGATTTTAGTTAATTGCCTTTTGTTCTATACAATAATTAAGTTTTTTATTACAAAAATTATACATTTAAAAAAAACCCAAACAAAAATCCCCCAATGAGACCCCTCCCCAACACTGGAGAGGAAGGAGGAGGGGACCCCTAAACCTGACCCTTGCTCCACTGAACCAGCCCATATACCCCCAAACTGGGCCCACAGTGCACCCCCTAACCAGCCCCCCATCTGCCCCATTCATCCCAAACTGGATCCAGCCATGGTCCCTACCCCCCACAGGGACTCTTTCCTAGGCAGATTCTATGGGATGGTCTCTGAAACCTCGGTGACCCCTACTGGGCTGTGGTCCCCTATTAGTCAGGATGGGGGGGGTGCAAGATTCCCTGCCGCCCTGTTTGTGGCCCTGCAGGAAAGTGGGGGCAAAATAAGGCCCCACTCACTTCCTTTGGCTCTGCCCCCAAATACATCATGCTGCCCCATGAGCACCCTGCCTGTTTTCCCATCATCCCCTGCTCCTCTAGCCCCACCCTGGGTTTGACCTTGGTTTGACCTAGCTCTGCCCATTGTACTTCATGGCAACCGTCATCTGCATAGCCCCGCCCACTGTAATGTAAAGTCCCCTTGTTTGCATAGACCCACCCACTAGAATGCAAAGCCCCCTCATCTGTGTAGCCCAGCCCACTGGAATGCAAAGCCCCCTTATCTGCATAGACCCGGCCATTTAATGCTAAAGCCCTGCCCCCTTCAGCCAAATGCCATCCCTCTTTTACTAGCTCCACCCCCATGGTGCTTATGGCCCCGCCCCCTCTGTGGCTCCAGCCCTAGGTTCCCAAGGCCCTGTCTAAAGTACCTGAGGGCCAACCAAGGTCCTCCATTCCACAGATGGCCCTGCCCCCAACTTTGTACACAGACCAATTGGAGATTCAGCCCAACCCAACCCAACCAACAGGGGAAATAGAGCCAAGCTGATTGGCTAGGTCATGAGCCCAAGACTTGGGGGAGGAGCCAGCATGACCTTTGGGGAGGCAATCACACTGCTGTCTCCCATTGGCTTCCCCTCTGGTGAGGTGAAAGTTGAGAGGTCATAGGGGAAGCTGAAGGACCTGAACTTTGACCTTTCCCAGGAGGTCAAAGGACACATGGTTACACAAGAGGAGGGGGTCAGGGGTCACCCCGCAGGCTACTGAGCGCGCTCAGCACGCTTCGGGGGTGGGAGAGAAAGGAATGTCAGAAAGGAGGAGGTGCCAAGGGGAAGCCCCCACCCTTCACATCTTGTCCAGCAGGGAAGGGGAGGAGCTTAAGGGGAGGAGCCAGAGAGAAGCCCCGCCTCTCACACCTTGTCCAGCAGGGAGCGCTGGCTGTGCAGCAGGGGGGCGGAGCTGGGGAGGAGCCAGGGGAACCCCGCCCCCCACCTTGTCCAGCAGGGGGTGGGGCCAGGGAGGCGGGCAGGGCTGGGGAGCCCCACCCCTCACACCTTGTCCAGCAGGGAGCGCTGGCAGTGCAGCAGCCGCTTGGGGGTCCCGCGGCGTTTGAAGACCAGGACGGCGGCACCCAGCGCCAGGGCGCAGAGCAGCAACATGACGGGGAGCACCACGGCAGCCAGGTCCACCGCCCCGCCTCCCGCCTCGTCCACCTCGATGACAATGACCTCGGTCTCCTCCCGCTCTTCGTCCTCGCGCCGGCCGCCCCTGCAGCCTAGCCAGTCCCGCAGCGCCGACTTGGGGTAGCCCGGTTCCACCCGCAGCTGCTGGTTGTTGAACTTCCAGTAGCGGCCGCCCTTGTAGAAATAGGTGAAGGCTGCGTAGCCGGGGGGGGAGCGGGGCGAAGAGACACGCGGACGGGAGGAGACGGTCGGAACGGGGATAGACAGGCGGGAGGAGACGGACATACGGACACAGGGAGAAGAGGACAGAGAGAGAGATGGAGAGAGACAGATGGACAGGGGAAGAGAGGGGCGGACGGACACAGGCCAGACAGGGAGGAGGACGGACGGATGGATACGCAGCCAGATGCGTCAGAAGACAATACAGACACAGAGTCAAGCAAGGATGAGATGGACACAGGACCAGACAGGGGAGGAGATGGACGGGGGGACCGGAATGGGATGGGATGGGTGAGGAGTGGCGGGAAGAGGGGAATAAAGCAGAGGCTAATCAGCCGTGTCCCTCAAAGTCCCTCCCCCACCGCTGCCCCGAGCCCTATCGACCCTCCTGGTGAGGTCAGAGCCTGGGTGGGGACCCCACGGCCCAAAAGTCCCACCACTCGCCTCCCCACATCACCCCGGGCTTTCCCCATGCCTCCCCACAGATGTCCCAGCCAGGTAGGGCTCGGCCGAAGCGCTCTCCCCCCTTTGTCCCCTACGTCCCCGCCATACCTTCATCACTGCCCATGAAGGCCCCACGGGGTGACTCAGGAATCCCCTCCCAGACGGCGACATTCTTGGGGTACTCGGCATCCACTGAGCGGCTCTCCTCATTGAAACGGTAATATCTGCGGGGGAGGGGACAATGAAGGGGGGCTAACAATGAAGGGAGGGATCCCAGCGGGGGGCTCTCTGGAGGGGCGCTAACAGCACAGGGGGACCCCAGGATGGGGAGTGGGGGGGTCCCAGCGGGGGGATCTCTGGAGGGGCGCTAACAGCACAGGGGGACCCCAGGATGGGGAGTGGGGGGTCCCAGCGGGGGGCTCTCTGGAGGGGCGCTAACAGCACAGGGGGACCCCAGGATGGGGAGTGGGGGGTCCCAGTGGGGGGATCTCTGGGAGGCTCTGACAGCACAGGGGGATGCCAGGGTGGAGGTCACTGTTCCCTCTGAGCTGGGCACGCGCACACAGATCCGAAACCCCGCACACACGGTGACACACCGCGCGCACAATTTGCACAGAAGAAATTTTTTGCGCACACAGCCCGTCAAAAATTGGAGGGACCATTGGTCAGGGTCCCAGTGGAGGGAATCTCTGGGGGGTGCTGACAGCACGGGGGACCCCGGGGTGAGGAGTGGGGGGTCCCAGAGGGTGGCTCTCTGGGAGGGCACTGACAGCCCAGGGGGACCCTGGATTGGGGAGTGGGGTTCCCAGTGGGGGATGCTCTGGGGGGCACTGACAGCACAGGGGGACCCCAGGGCACAGAGAGGGGGGTCTCAGCGGGGCATGCTTTGACAGTGCAGGTGGACCCCAGGGAGTCCCAGTGAAGGGGTTGCATGGGGGACGACTCGCACTGACTTGTTGCCCCGGAAGAAGTAGGTTTTCCCGCTGGGCATCCAGAAGAGGGCAGCATCGATGCGATCAGTGGGGAGCCCCCGGCCCAGCTCCCGGAGAGGTTTGGGGTACCCAGGCTGCAGCATGGCTTCATCAAACACCCAGTGCTTGTCACCTGCAGACCGTGAGGGCAGGGTCAGCCCTGGGGGGAAAGGCCCCATCCCCTACCCCCAGCCTGCCTCCCCCCAGGAGAAGGCCCCGCATTCTGGTACCTTTGAAGAAGACAAATTTCCCGTCTTTCCTCTCATAGGCCGTGCTGATTGATGCCGGGAGACCGACCCAGAACTGGCCAATGGGGAGTGGATACCCGTCCATGACCCGGTTATTCCGGACCCGCCAGAACCAGCGCTCCTGGGACCAGAGAAATTCACAGTTCTGCTGGTGCCCCTAACTCCCGACCCGCAGCCCCTGCTAGCCCAGCCCTGGCCCTCCCCAGCTCTGCCAGGGCCCCTCACTCCCAACCCACAGACCCCTGCCAGCCCAACCCTGCCCCCTCCCAGCTCTGCTGGTGCCCCTCACTCCTGACCCACAGAACCCACACACACCTTGAAGACGAACATCTCCCCACGCAGGACAGCAATGGTGTCAAAGTTGCCGTCGCAGATGTTGGGACCGTAAGGGGGGTTGTTGGGCTCGTCAGGCACATGGGGCCTGGCCGTGGTGCGGGGCACCGGGGGGGCCTTGGTGGGGACCCCCGACTTGCTCCCTGGGCAAAGGGACACAAAGGGTTAATGGAGAGCGGAGTAGATTGGGGTTCCCGTGGATGGGGGCAACCTGTGAGGGGAGGGGTCAGGGACTATGAGGGAGTCTGGGTGGGGGTAGGTGTTGTGCCCCATGCACCCAGTGCTGGGGGCTGTGGGTGCCCTGTCTTTCAGGGTGAGGTTCGGGGGTGAAGTTATGGGCTGCTGGCCGGGGTTGGGATGTCAGCATGAAGGGCGAGGCGGTGTCACACCCAAAGGAGTTAAAGGTTAAGGTCAGGGGTGAGGATGCGGGTCACACCCCCAGAGAAGGGCAGGGCCCCCTGCACTGTGAAGCCGCAGGTGCCCTGTTGGTGGGTTAGAAGTTGGGTGGTCACACGCTCCTGCATGCCTCGCCAATGGGCAGGGTTTACAGTTTCAGGGCAGGGGACGGTCGCACCGTAGAGCTGCTGGATGCCACGCAGGTCATCGTCCGGCAGCACGAAGTTCTCAGTGTCCATCCACTGGTAGAAGGGCGCCATGATGGCCGAGGGGTCGTTCGAATGCTCCAGCCCCAGCGCATGGCCCAGCTCGTGCACGGCCACCAGGAAGATGTCGTTCCCTGGGGGAGCAGGAGCGTCAGCATGTGGCACGGCCTGATGGGGACGTCACCACGGCCGCCCAGGAACGGGGACTTCACCGTATCCACCTGGGAACGGGGACGTCACCACATTCGCCCCAGAACTGGATGTCACCAGGACCGGGGACACACCATGTCCGCCTGGTAGCAGGGATGTCACCACGGCCAACTGGGAATGGGGACACCGCTGTGTCTGCCTGTGAATGGGGACGCCACCACGTCTGCACAGGTGAAATCATCCCCCCTGTCCCGCATGTTCAATTCCCACAAACCCCTTGGAAATGGGACATGTGGGGGACTGGCTGGAGGTAGGGAATGGGGCACTGGCCCAATCCAGCCCCAAAGCAGGGGACTGTGTGGCTCAGGGGGCAGGGAATGGGACATGGGGTCTTTCCCCTCTGGGAGGTGCCGACTATGATCCCGCCCCGAGAGGACTGCCTGGCTCAGGAGCGGTTCCCATGCGGCCCCAGAGGGGAGGATTTGGGGGGGTTGCCACCGATGTGGAAAGGGGAAGTGACGCCATAGTCAGCCCGTAGTCAATGAGTTGGGGGAGGGGACTTTCCCAGCGTCTCCTTCCCTGCCCTGCTCCCCTCCCTCGCCTCCCTCCATCCCTGGAAGAGAAAGTCCTGTTGACTCCCCCACCCCCTTCTTGCCGCGCTCCCAGCCCCCATAACCTCTCCCACCGTTCCCCCGACACCCTGTCTGTCCCCCTGCCTACCCCGAACCCCCTATGCCCTCTCCTTTCCCCCTGAGCCCTCCACCCACTTCCCAGCCCCCCACGACCTCTCCCGCCGCTCCCCCAACACCCAGTCTGTCTCCCTTCCCCCCAAGCCCTCCACCCGCTCCCAGCCCCCCACGACCTCTCCCGCTGCTCTCCCGACACCCAGTCTGTCCCCCTGCCTACCCTGAACCCCCTATGCCCTCTCCTTTCCCCCTGAGCCCTCCACCCACTTCCCAGCCCCCCACGACCTCTCCCGCCGCTCCCCCAACACCCAGTCTGTCTCCCTTCCCCCGAGCCCTCCACCCGCTCGCCAGCCCCCCACTTACCATTGAGGTCATCATTGCGGATGGTCCAGGGCTCGGCCAAGTCGAAGTGGGTGTCACCGCCGATGTGGGGGCCGGGGAAGTAGGCGTGGGCCAGGAAGCCCCCCTCCCCGTCAAAGGGGGTGCTGTCACCGTGGAAGCCCTCGGCGAAGAAGATCATGATGTCGGCCTGTGGCGCCCGGCCCTGGCGCACATGGGTGTAGGGCACCTCGCGGAAGCGCAGCGGCGTGGCCGCCCCCCACACTCCAAAGGCCCGACGGATGGCTTCGAACGTGGCCGCCTCACCCACCTTGGGCGTGTAATTCTGGATGCTGGCAGGGGGTGGGGGGAGAGAGCCTGGGTCAGACCTGCCTGGCTCCCTCACATTGCTGCCCCATGGTCACTGTACGGCCCCCCCCACCCCGTCACTGTCCCATGCCCCCAACTGCCCCCTGGCCCCTTTCACTGCTCCACAGTGCCCCCCCCCCCCGGCATGGTCTCATGGCCACCCGACTGTCCCACACCCACAGCCCCCCATCACTGCCCTTCGGCCACCCAACTGTCTTCCCTGCAACCTCCTCTCACTGCCCCCCAGCCACCCCACTGCCCCCCACAGCCCTGTCGCTGCCCCACAGACCCATGGTTCCCCACAGCCCCCTGTCACTGCCCCACAGCTCCCTCACTGCCCCATGGCCCCCCATCACTACCTCACAGATCTCCCCCAAAATGGCCCCTTTGTCTCCAACCTGCCTGCCGCAGCCCCAGAGCCCACCCATTTCCCCATGGGCCCCTCAGCCCCATGGCCCCCCAACTCCCTGCCCCTTCACACCCACCTCCAACCCCTTACGCCCCCAGCCCCCCCCACCCCCCGTGGCCTCTCACCAGAACGTAATCTCGTTGTGCTCCCATTTCAGGCCCTGGATGGCATAGCGTCTGCGCCGAACGTTGGCCTTGATCTCGGCCCCGAACTTGTCCGGGACACCGCAGCGGGGCCGCTGCATGGCCCTGAGGGAGCGGAGAGCAAGGGGAAGCCAAGGGGGAGAGGCGACTCCACTCGACCTCGCCCCGGGGGGCAGAGTCTCCCAGCACTTGGGGCAGGTTTTCGTGTGCGTGAGGCTTGAGATCCCGTCTTCTCAGCATCGTGTGGCCGGGCTCACCCCGCCCATTTCCTTTCACAGGGACCATTGCCCAAGCTCAGGGCCCTCCTGGTGCGGGGTGCTCCGCACATTCCAGGTCACGAGTAGGGTTGGGAATAGAACCCAGGCGTCCTGCCCCTTCCCCCTGTGACGTCACAGGTTTGTCGCCCTGCTGTTACTCCCAGCTCCCAGCACGGAGCAAAGGTCCAACTCCCGGGCCATTTCCTCCCTTCCCAAATCCTGCCACAGTTCCTGGCTTCATACGCACCCTGGGGCTCGGATTGGGGGCACCAGTTTGGGAAAATCCCATGATTCTCAGTGGCAGGAATTTCCAAAGAGGCAACCCCGATTGACCGCTAAGGGGCTAAAACCCAACATCCATTGGTGCCCAACCCCCATTGACCCCTAGTGGGGCTAGAACCCAACGTCCCTTGGCACCCAACCCCCATTGACCCCTAGTGGGGCTAGAACCCAACGTCCCTTGGCCCCCAACCCCCATTGACCCCTAGTGGGGCTAGAACCCAACGTCCCTTGGCCCCCAACCCCCATTGACCCCTAGTGGGGCTAGAACCCAACATCCCTTGGCCCCCAACCCCCACTGACCCCTAGTGGGGCTAGAACCCAACGTCCCTTGGCGCCCAACCCCCACTGACCCCTAGTGGGGCTAGAACCCAACGTCCCTTGGCGCCCAACCCCCAGTGACCCCTAGTGGGGCTAGAACCCAACGTCCCTTGGCGCCCAACCCCCACTGACCCCTAGTGGGGCTAGAACCCAACGTCCCTTGGCGCCCAACCCCCACTGACCCCTAGTGGGGCTAGAACCCAACGTCCCTTGGCGCCCAACCCCCACTGACCCCTAGTGGGGCTAGAACCCAACGTCCCTTGGCGCCCAACCCCCACTGACCCCTAGTGGGGCTAGAACCCAACGTCCCTTGGCCCCCAACCCCCACTGACCCCTAGTGGGGCTAGAACCCAACGTCCCTTGGCCCCCAACCCCCATTGACCCCTAGTGGGGCTAGAACCCAACGTCCTTTGGCCCCCAACCCCCATTGACCCCTAGTGGGGCTAGAACCCAATGTCCCTTGGCACCCAACCCCCACTGACCCCTAGTGGGGCTAGAACCCAATGTCCCTTGGCACCCAACCCCCATTGACCCCTAGTGGGGCTAGAACCCAACGTCCCTTGGCCCCCAACCCCCACTGACCCCTAGTGGGGCTAGAGCCCAATGTCCCTTGGCACCCAACCCCCATTGACCCCTAGTGGGGCTAGAACCCAATGTCCCTTGGCACCCAACCCCCACTGACCCCTAGTGGGGCTAGAACCCAACGTCCCTTGGCGCCCAACCCCCATTGACCCCTAGTGGGGCTAGAACCCAACGTCCCTTGGCGCCCAACCCCCACTGACCCCTAGTGGGGCTAGAACCCAACGTCCCTTGGCGCCCAACCCCCAGTGACCCCTAGTGGGGCTAGAACCCAACGTCCCTTGGCGCCCAACCCCCACTGACCCCTAGTGGGGCTAGAACCCAACGTCCCTTGGCGCCCAACCCCCAGTGACCCCTAGTGGGGCTAGAACCCAACGTCCCTTGGCGCCCAACCCCCATTGACCCCTAGTGGGGCTAGAACCCAACGTCCCTTGGCGCCCAACCCCCACTGACCCCTAGTGGGGCTAGAACCCAACGTCCCTTGGCCCCCAACCCCCACTGACCCCTAGTGGGGCTAGAACCCAACGTCCCTTGGCCCCCAACCCCCATTGACCCCTAGTGGGGCTAGAACCCAACGTCCTTTGGCCCCCAACCCCCATTGACCCCTAGTGGGGCTAGAACCCAACGTCCCTTGGCACCCAACCCCCACTGACCCCTAGTGGGGCTAGAACCCAACGTCCCTTGGCACCCAACCCCCATTGACCCCTAGTGGGGCTAGAACCCAACGTCCCTTGGCACCCAACCCCCATTGACCCCTAGTGGGGCTAGAACCCAACGTCCCTTGGCCCCCAACCCCCACTGACCCCTAGTGGGGCTAGAGCCCAATGTCCCTTGGCACCCAACCCCCATTGACCCCTAGTGGGGCTAGAACCTAATGTCCCTTGGCACCCAACCTCCATTGACCCCTAGTGGGGCTAGAACCCAACGTCCCTTGGCACCCAACCCCCATTGACCCCTAGTGGGGCTAGAACCCAAAGTCCTTTGGCCCCCAACCCCCATTGACCCCTAGTGGGGCTAGAACCCAACGTCCCTTGGCACCCAACCCCCACTGACCCCTAGTGGGGCTAGAACCCAATGGCCCTTGGCCCCCAACCCCCACTGACCCCTAGTGGGGCTAGAACCCAACGTCTCTTGGCACCCAACCCCCACTGACCCCTAGTGGAGCTAGAACCCAATGTCCCTTGGCACCCAACCCCCACTGACCCCTAGTGCGGCTAGAACCCAACGTCCCTTGGCCCCCAACCTCCACTGACCCCTAGTGGGGCTAGAACCCAACGTCCCTTGGCACCCAACCCCCATTGACCCCTAGTGGGGCTAGAACCCAACGTCCCTTGGCACCCAACCCCCATTGACCCCTAGTGGGGCTAGAACCCAACGTCCCTTGGCACCCAACCCCCACTGACCCCTAGTGGGGCTAGAACCCAACGTCCCTTGGCCCCCAACCCCCACTGACCCCTAGTGGGGCTAGAACCCAACGTCCCTTGGCCCCCAACCCCCATTGACCCCTAGTGGGGCTAGAACCCAACGTCCTTTGGCCCCCAACCCCCATTGACCCCTAGTGGGGCTAGAACCCAACGTCCCTTGGCACCCAACCCCCACTGACCCCTAGTGGGGCTAGAACCCAACGTCCCTTGGCACCCAACCCCCATTGACCCCTAGTGGGGCTAGAACCCAACGTCCCTTGGCACCCAACCCCCATTGACCCCTAGTGGGGCTAGAACCCAACGTCCCTTGGCCCCCAACCCCCACTGACCCCTAGTGGGGCTAGAGCCCAATGTCCCTTGGCACCCAACCCCCATTGACCCCTAGTGGGGCTAGAACCTAATGTCCCTTGGCACCCAACCTCCATTGACCCCTAGTGGGGCTAGAACCCAACGTCCCTTGGCACCCAACCCCCATTGACCCCTAGTGGGGCTAGAACCCAAAGTCCTTTGGCCCCCAACCCCCATTGACCCCTAGTGGGGCTAGAACCCAACGTCCCTTGGCACCCAACCCCCACTGACCCCTAGTGGGGCTAGAACCCAATGTCCCTTGGCCCCCAACCCCCACTGACCCCTAGTGGGGCTAGAACCCAACGTCTCTTGGCACCCAACCCCCACTGACCCCTAGTGGAGCTAGAACCCAATGTCCCTTGGCACCCAACCCCCACTGACCCCTAGTGCGGCTAGAACCCAACGTCCCTTGGCCCCCAACCTCCACTGACCCCTAGTGGGGCTAGAACCCAACGTCCCTTGGCACCCAACCCCCATTGACCCCTAGTGGGGCTAGAACCCAACGTCCCTTGGCACCCAACCCCCATTGACCCCTAGTGGGGCTAGAACCCAACGTCCCTTGGCACCCAACCCCCACTGACCCCTAGTGGGGCTAGAACTCAAAGCCCGGTAGGCTCAATGGGGGTGACTCTCCTGGGGCTTGGCAGTGGAGAGACTCACCTCATGGTGTCGGCGTCTGCAGTCCCAGTGACCCGCAGGCCGTAGAAGCTCTGCATGGCGCTGATGGCAGCCGAGAGCGACTGGGGCGAGCGCTGGGTGTGGGTCCGCAAGTCGCCGGGGGGGAGGTACCCGTACTGCTGCAGCCAGGCCTGGGGAATGAGAGAGTCAAGGGGGCCCACAGACCCCCACAACACCGACCACCCATCCTCCCTCCCCCTGAGCAGCCCCCCAATGCCCAGCTCACACACACCTGCCCTCCATCCTCCATAAACACCCCCACCTGCCCTCCTTATCCCTCATGCCCCCAGCTCCCACACTGACCCCATCTGCTCCACACCAACCCCCACACATACCCTTCACTGATCACTCCGTCCCCTCACCCCCACCCCACCCATATAGTGATGCCTAAACCCCATGCCCCACACACCCACCCCATCCCAGACATTGTCCCCCTATAACCCACCACACCCACAGCCCTGAATCCATGCAAGAGCTCACCCACCCATCCCCCATCCCCCAACCCCTGGCATCATGTACTCTGCGACTCAAGGCTGGGCCAGCAGGGGCTGTGGGTCGGGAGGGAGGGGCACCAGCAGGGCTGGGCAGGGACAGGACTGGGCCAGCAGGGGCTGTGGGTCGGGAGGGAGGGGCACCGGCAGGGCTGGGCAGGGACAGGACTGCGCCAGCAGGGGCTGTGGGTCGGGAGGGAGGGGCACCGGCAGGGCTGGGCAGGGACAGGACTGCGCCAGCAGGGGCTGTGGGTCGGGAGGGAGGGGCACCGGCAGGGCTGGGCAGGGACAGGACTGCGCCAGCAGGGGCTGTGGGTCGGGAGGGAGGGGCACCGGCAGGGCTGGGCAGGGACAGGACTGCGCCAGCAGGGGCTGTGGGTCGGGAGGGAGGGGCACCGGCAGGGCTGGGCAGGGACAGGACTGGGCCAGCAGGGGCTGTGGGTCGGGAGGGAGGGGCGCCAAAGTGCTGGCGAGGCGGGGGGGTGTCATTGAATAAGGGCTGTTCATCAGAGGCAGGAAGTCGGGGGACCCTTAGCCCAGTGTGCTCTGGATTGTGCCTATTGGATCAATTCCTCACCCAAGCCGCCCCCCTCCCCCACCCTGTTCACCTCCCAAAGCCTCCAGTTGATTTATCCTCCAGCTTCCTTTCTTCCCTCCCCCGCCCCAGCTCTAAATACAGCCCCTCCACCTCCCCTGCTTCCGCTCCCCCACCCCCAGGGGCTAAATTTTCTCTTCCAAGCGAGACACAAACAAGTGTCGCCCACTCGCCGGCGGGCAGATGCCACCTGCTCGACACGCGGTTGTCCCTGGCCTGGTTCATTCCTTCTTCCCAGCCAACCCTCCAGCGCTCGAGTCACCCAGTTCCCCTGCCCTTGTCTCGGTTCAGCTCGTTTCCATTTGGGGGCCCTGCACTCGTTTCTTCCGGGCCTGGTTCGTTCGTTCTTCCCACCAAAAGGTGGAAGGGGAAAGGCGTGCGCGGCCCTTGGCCCCTATGCCGAGCTCTCCAGAGCCCGCAGGCGTGCGCAGCCCTTGGCCCCTATGCCGAGCTCTCCAGAGCCCGCAGGCGTGCGCGGCCCTTGGCCCCTATCCCGCGGGCTCCTTGCTCGCGTCTTCAGTCTCTCTCCCAAGCCGGGGGCAGGAAAGGCGGCACGCTGGCCCGGTCCCCCCTTCCCCCACTCCCTCTCCCTTCACCACACAAGCAGGCCTTTGTGGCTGGGGATTTGGTGGCGAGTTCCCCCCCACCCTCCGGGGGATCCCAGCCAGCTTCCCCCCACCCCCACCTCCTGGAGCATGGAAGAGAAGGAAGGAGACGGACTTGGCTTGGAGGAGCGAGAGGGCAGAACCGGCAGAGAGTTTGGTGGAAGCCAAGAAAGTGTTGGCCACAGAAATGGGGTGGGAGGCCAGGGCTTTGGTGAGGTCCTTCAAGGAACGATTGTGTAACTGGAACAGCCTCCGGACTGAGAACGAGAGAGAGAGTAGATAGATAGATAGATTAGATTAGATGGGGTGTATGTAGATTGGATGACAGAGGGGATGGATGGGGATAGATAGATAGAGATAAGGTGCATGGTGAAAGAAAGAAAGAAAGAAAGAAAGAAAGAAAGAAAGAAAGAAAGAAAGAAAGAAAGAAAGAAAGAAACTGGCAGCCAAAAGAGGAACATGCCAGTTTCTTGGGTGACATCCAGATATTTCGGAGTGGGTCCAGATGTGACTCAGGCAGCCCAGCGAGAATGGAGGACTGAAAACACGGAGGGAGTGGAGGAGAGAAGGGGGAGGTGGGGGGACCCAGGTAGGGGAAGGGAGCTGTGGGAGAGAAGGGCCAGAGAAATACCATTAGTGAAATGAGAGAATGAGAAAATGGCTCAATAAATAAGTACAAGGGGAAGAAGAGAAGGAATGGGTAGAAGGAGGAAATCCCCAAAGAAAGGAATGGAAGCAAGGGAATGAGAAAGTCTGGTGAACAGATGAGTGAGCGGGAAGTGGTTCCTGGAGTTACATTTCAGGGATGGCCCTGGAGGGAGAAGAAAGGATGGCGGAAAAGCCCAGATCAAGGAGTTCAGGAAGGAGAGAAGGAGAAACCCCCAGATGGAGAAGTAGGAAGGAAGGAAGGGGGAAACAGAGGCATGAAAGAAGATTGGTTGGGGGTCACCCCTTACAGAAGTGGCGTCCCTGGGACGGGGAGGGGAGAAAGGATAGGAAAAGAGTGTAAATAAACGAATGGAAGCGGAGGGGAGGAACAAAAGAAAGGAGGGAATGGGACAACCTGGCAAGCGGAGGAATGGAAACCAACAGCCAGGCTTGGAGATCAGGCGCAAAGCGCGAGGAGGGGGCGAAGGAACCGGCCGCCAAAGCACCGGGCCGCGCAGGGCGCAGCGAAGGGCCGAGGGGCGAGGACTGGAGCCCGGCGAAGGAATGTGGAAGTTTTTGGCAGCCGAAGTTTGCCGTGGGGGAGGGACGCGCCGCGCGGCGGGGAAGCCCGGCACGAAGCGGGGCGGCAGCGAGGGCGGGGAAGCGGCAGAGGGGTGCAAAGGGGAGCGTGCGGAGCAGAACCGAGGGAGAAAACGAGGGGCAGGAAGGGGCGCCTGGCCCAGCGCCGCAGGGGGGGACTGTGAACCTGGGCAGGGGGAGGTGGGGCCCCCCGGCTAGGAAAGAGGGGCAGGGCGGGGGGGCACCAGAGGAAGACGAGAGGCGCGGGCGAGGCTGCGGAGGGCGCCGGGGACCAGGCGGCGCGTGTGAAAAGCGGGGCCCCTCGGTTTTCCG
Source organism: Caretta caretta (assembly GCF_965140235.1). Lineage (NCBI taxonomy): Eukaryota > Metazoa > Chordata > Testudines > Cheloniidae > Caretta > Caretta caretta. The sequence goes on along the minus strand of NC_134218.1, from coordinate 39,129,024 downwards.
GGCGGATGGGAGACCGGCCCCCAGCATCGGGACGGTCCCCAGCGCCGGGCCCTCGGCGCACCCGGGCGGGCGGGGAGGCGAGCGGGACGGCCCGGGCAGGAGCGGGAGCCCGGCGCCAGCGGCTTGGCCCGCGGCGCGGTGCCCGGCGGCCGGGACTCACCTCCGGGCTGAAGCTGGGGCCCCCTGCGGCGCCCTGCAGCAGGGAGCTCAGCGCCAGGCTGGCAGAGAGCAGGGAGGGCACCAGGCTCGGCGAGGGGCTCATCTTCCCGTCCCTCCCTCCGCGGCGACTGTCCCGGTCCCTCGCCTCGCCGCCTCCCCGCCGGACTGGGGACGTGGGCAGCGCCTGGCTCCAATTAGAGGGCGCGGGGCGGGGGGCTGGGAAGGGACCGGCCGAGGGGGGAGTGGGGAGCGAACCGGTGGTGCATGGAGCCACCTAGAGGAGAGCGGCGGGAGAGCTCGAGCCGGGCTGGCTGGGGAGGTGGATCGGGGGTGTCTGGGGGGGTACATCGGGGGGTGTCTGGGAAGAGAGATCAGGGGGTGTCTGGGGGATAGATCCAGTCGGGGGATGGATCTGGGGGGTGAATCCGGGGGTGTCTGGTGGGATAGATCAGGGGGTATCTGGGGGGTGGATCTGGGATGTCTGGGTGGGTGGATCTGGGTGTCTGGGGGGATAGATCTGGTGGATAGATCCGGAGTGTGTGGGGGTGGATCCGAGGGTGTCTGGGGGAATAGATGGAGCGTCTGGTGGGATAGATCTGGGGGTGTCTGGGGTTGGATCTCGGATGTCTGGGCGGGTGGATCTGGGTGTTGGGGGGATAGATGGGGGGTCTGGGGGATGGATCTGGGGGTGAATCCTGGGGTATCTGGGGGGTGAATCCGGGGGTGTCTGGTGTAATAGATCAGGGGGTATCTGGGGGGTGGATCTGGGATGTCTGGGTGGATGGATCTGGGAGTGGATCTGGGTGTCTGGGGGGACAGATCAGGGGACTCTGGGTGGATAGATCTGGTGGATAGATCCAGGGTGTGTGGGGGTGGATCCGAGGGTGTCTGGGGGAATAGATGGGGGGCTGGGGGGATAGACCTGGGGATGGATCTGGGATGTCTGGGTGGGTGGATCTGGGTGTCTGGGGGGATAGATGGGGGAGGTCTGGGGGATGGATCTGGGGGTGGATCCGGGATGACTGGGTAGATGGATCTGGGGGCGTCTGAGGGGTTGGATCCAGGGGTGTCTCGGTGGATAGATCCAGGGGTGTATGGGGGGATAGATCAGGGGATGTCTAGGGGGATAGATCCGGGGTGTCTGGGGGTGGATCCGGGGACGTCTGGGGGGATAGATCAGGGGATGTCGGGGTGGGAGTGGTGGATCCAGGGGTATCTGGGTGTGTAGATCCGGGGATGTCTAGGGGGATAGATCCGGGGTGTCTGGGGGGGATAGTTCGGGAGGTCTGGGGGAATGGATCTGGGGGTCTCTGGGGGGTGGATCCAGGGATGTCTGAGGGATAGATCAGGGGATTTCTAGGGGGATAGATCCGGGGTGTCTGGGGGTGGATCCGGGGGTGTCTGGAGGATAGATCAGGGGGTGTCGGGTGGGTGGATGCAGGGGTGTCTGGGGGTGGATCCGGGGGTGTCTGGGGGGATAGATCAGGAGGTGTCTGGGGGGTTGGATGCAGCGGTGTCTGGGGGATAGATCAGGGGGTGTCGGGGGCGTGGATGCAGGGGTGTCGGGGGGGTGAGCTCACGGAGTAGCCAGGCAGACGTGGGTGGTGGTTGAAGACAGGCAGACTGAGGGAGCTGGGGCAGGAGAGGGGGGGCTGTGGGGCAGGATGTGGGTCTCTCTCATCAGCACATTTCCCACCATCGGTTTGTTCCTCTGGCTCTTTGATCCTGTGGCTGCTGATTCAGCCTCCTCTGATTTCGCTAAGCGAGACCTCGACCCCAGCTGGGGTCAGACAGCGAACCCAGGAGTCCTGGCTCCCAGCCCCCCTCAACCCCAACCACTACCCCACACTCCCCTCCCAGTCCTGGCTGGCTCCCAGCGCCCCCCCCCCCAAGTCAAGGACCTTGGCTGTTTTATTTAGCAGCAGGACAGGACAGACAGTGTGTGTGGGGGTGTTGAATAAGAGCCAGTGGGGGTGGGGAATGGGGGGGCGTGGAGGGAGGGGGGAACCCCCTCTCCGCACCTCCCCCTCCTCCCACTAGGTGGCGCCAGAGGCTGTAGGATGGAGATGGGAGGGAAGTAGGTTCTTAAAGGGCAATTCTGGGACCCCCCCTCAAAAAAACCAGGACTCTTAAAGGGCCGGTACCGCAATTCTGGGACCCCTCCCAAACCAGGGCTCTTAAAGGGCCGGTACCGCAATTCTGGGACCCCTCCCACACTAGGGCTCCTAAAGGGCCGGTACCGCAATTCCTGCCCCCCGCAATGTTAGTTATGAACATTTCCAGCCATTGTTCAGTGGCCACTAGGGGGCGCCGAGCGAGGAGTTGAGAGTCCGTGTAAACAGGAAATTGTGCACACGGGGAGCCCCGCAATTCTGAGACCCCCCCCCAAGGGTCTTAAAGGCGCAGCAGCGCCCTGCCAGAGCGGGGGGTGGGCACTGAGACCTTTGAACCCCAATACCCAGCCCCACGAGGGGGAGGAGCGTGCGGGGGGGGCGAGTTAAAGGGCCAGGAGCATCACTGGCAATGGGGGAAGGGAGGCAGCTTCTTCCCAGACCTATAGGCGCCACGCCTCCCCCACCCCAACTGCGGTACACACACCTAGCCCCCCCCCCCCGGAATGAGGGGTCCCTGGGCGAGGGGAGGGTTAAGGGGAGTCTCCCGAAGGGGGGGGGGAAGCAGGAGGTCACGTGACCCGGAAAGTTGCAAGGCAGGAAGCGAAGGACGGAAACAAAGTTACCAGCGAAGGAGACGCGCGACGGGCGGGGGGTTCTAGGCTCGGGACCGGACCGGACCGGACGGGGGGGTTCTAGGCTCGGGACGGGACGGGACGGGGCGGGACCGGAAGGAGGGAAGGAACCAGCCCGACTGTGAGAGGGGGTGAAGGCCCCCACACGAATCCCTGTCCCCCCTCCCCGAACGGAAGTCGCGGGGTCGGGGCCCTCCAGAGCCGGGCGGGGGGAAGTCGGGGAGCGCGGAAGATGTGCGGGTGTTAGGGGGGAGGGGAATCCGCCCACCGACCCTCCCCCACCCCCGGATCCTCTGGGGGGCAAAAGGAGAAAACCGGGACCCCCCCACCCTGAAAATGTCACCACTGGGGGCCGCCTGCATCCTGCTGCTGGGACTCGTCTGGGGTAAGAGATGCCGGTGCCCCGCACTCCCGACCTGCAGCCCCTGCCCCCCCCAGCCCTGCCCCCCCCAGCCCTGCCGGTGCCCCGCACTCCCGACCTGCAGCCCCTGCCCCCCCCCAGCCCTGCCCCCCTCAGCCCTGCCGGTGCCCCGCACTCCCGACCTACAACTCCTGCCGGCTCTGCCCCCTCCCCCCCCAGCCCTCCCAGTGCCCCGCACTCCCGACCTACAACCCTGCCCCCCCAGCCCTCCCGGTGCCCCGCACTCCCGACCTGCAGCCCCTGCTGGCCCCTACCCACCCCCAGCCCTGTTGGTGCCCCGCACTCCCGACCTGCAGCCCCCTGCACGCCCCCCAGCTCTGGGTCCCCCACTTTTTTCTTCTTATCCCAGTTTATTTTCCCCCCTAGAAGCTGCTTCCTACACAGAGAAAGACTCGGGTGAGTGGGGGGGGGGGCTGAGTGTGAGAGGAGGGTTCTCTGGGGTACAGAGAGTGGGATTGGGGTGCAGGGCTTGGGTAGGGGAAGGACAGCAGTTGGGGGGCTGGTGGGGGGAGGGGGAAGGGTAGGGATTGGGGTGCAGGGGCTGGAGGGAGAAGGGGAGGGTGAAGGGTGGGGATTTGGGGTCACTGGGTGGGGTAGCACTGTGATTGGGGGGCTGGGTGTAGGGGAGGGGGCACGGGGGGGTCCATCGCTGACCTCTGCACCCCCCCGTTCCTTCCTAGCCACCTGTCATGCACCCCTGGAGGTGCGGGGGGAGCGCCAGGGGCTGATCCGCAGCTTCCCCCCCCGGCACGGCCGCCTCCTGCCCAGCAAGTGCACCTGGGTCATCCTGGCGGGCCCGGAGGATGTGGTGACCATCAGGTGAGAGACCCCTCAGCCCCCTGCCCCACTCCCTCAGTCCTCCCCCGGCCACCCACCTCCTCCCCCACTCCCTCAGCCCTCTCCTCACTCCCCCCACCGGCCATCCTGTTCTGCCCCAGAGAAGAGCAAAACCAGTAATTATCCCAATTAACCTCCCTCCCCGCCCTGGCCCTGGGGCCAGATGGGAGTCAGCGCCCCAGAGGGGAGAGGCCCCATACCCCACCCCCTACCCTGGAGCTGGCGCCCCCTGGAGGGGAGAAGCCCCGTACCCCTCACCCGCCTCCTCTCCGCAGGTTCGAGCGGTTCCAGTTGGCGTGCGGGGAGGCCAAGCTCTACGTCTGGGCTCACTCCTACCCCCACCAGGCCCTCTGCGGCTCCCGGCTCCCCGCCCCCCTGGAGTACAGGGGCACCAACGTCACCCTCAGCTACTGGCGGAGCTGGACGGTGGCTGAGGGCTTCCAGCTCCGCTACGAGAGAGGTGGGGGCGCAGCTGGGGAATGGGGCAGGGGGTGCACCTGGGAGGGGTGGGCAACTCGTCAGTCTGTCTCTCCACCCCAATGTCCCGCTTTCCACTTATCCCTATCCGACCCGACCCAACCATCCATCCATCCCCACCGGCCCCGACCAACCATCCATCCATCCCCACCGGCCCCGACCAACCATGCAACCCCACCTGCCCCGACCCTACCATCCATCCATCCATCCCCACCCGCCCATACCCAACCATCCATCCATCCCCACCAGCCCTGACCAGCCATCCAACCCCACCTGCCCCGACCCATCCATCCCCACCCGACCCTACCATCCATCCATCCATCCCCACCCACCCATACCCAACCATCCATCCATCCCCACCAGCCCTGACCAGCCATCCAACCCCACCTGCCCCGACCCATCCATCCCCACCCGACCCTACCATCCATCCATCCATCCCCACCGACCCATACCCAACCATTCATCCATCCCCACCGGCCCCGACCAACCATCCAATCCCACCTGTCCAGACCCGACCATCCATCCAACCCCATCCCGACCCGACCAACCATCCAACCCCATCCCCACCAGCCCCGACCAACCATCCAACCCCATCCCCACCAGCCCCGACCAACCATGCAACCCCACCTGCCCCGACCCATCCATCCATCCATCCCCACCCGACCCTACCATCCATCCATCCATCCCCACCCGCCCATACCCAACCATTCATCCATCCCCACCAGCCCTGACCAACCATCCAACCCCACCTGCCCCGACCCATCCATCCATCCATCCCCACCCGACCCTACCATCCATCCATCCATCCCCACCCACCCATACCCAACCATTCATCCATCCCCACCAGCCCTGACCAACCATCCAATCCCACCTGCCCAGACCCGAGCATCCATCCAACCCCATCCCGACCCGACCATCCATCCAGCCCCATCCCCACCAGCCCCGACCAACCATCCAACCCCACCCGACCTCACCATCCATCCCCTCCCATCCATCCCCACTGGCCCCGACCAACCATCCATCCATCCCCACCGGCCCCGACCAACCATCCATCCATCCCCACCGGCCCCGACCAACCATGCAACCCCACCTGCCCCGACCCTACCATCCATCCATCCATCCCCACCAGCCCTGACCAGCCATCCAACCCCACCTGCCCCGACCCATCCATCCCCACCCGACCCTACCATCCATCCATCCATCCCCACCCAACCATCCATCCATCCCCACCAGCCCTGACCAGCCATCCAACCCCACCTGCCCCGACCCATCCATCCCCACCCGACCCTACCATCCATCCATCCATCCCCACCCACCCATACCCAACCATTCATCCATCCCCACCAGCCCTGACCAACCATCCAATCCCACCTGCCCAGACCCAACCATCCATCCAACCCCATCCCGACCATCTATCCAACCCCATCCCCACCAGCCCCGACCAACCATCCAACCCCATCCCCACCAGCCCCGACCAACCATGCAACCCCACCTGCCCCGACCCATCCATCCATCCATCCCCACCCGACCCTACCATCCATCCATCCATCCCCACCCGCCCATACCCAACCATTCATCCATCCCCACCAGCCCTGACCAACCATCCAATCCCACCTGCCCAGACCCAACCATCCATCCAACCCCATCCCCACCAGCCCCGACCAACCATGCAACCCCACCTGCCCCGACCCATCCATCCATCCATCCCCACCCGCCCATACCCAACCATTCATCCATCCCCACCAGCCCTGACCAACCATCCAATCCCACCTGCCCAGACCCGACCATCCATCCAACCCCATCCCGACCTGACCAACCATCCAACCCCATCCCCACCAGCCCCGACCAACCGTCCATCCCCACCCGACCTCACCATCCATCCCCTCCCATCCATCCCCACACGACCCAACATCCGTCCATCCCCACACAACCCAGCCATCCATGCAACCCAATGCAAGCATGCATCCGTCCCCCACAACCTGACCATCCATCCATCCCCACACGACCCAACCCAACCATTGATCCATCCCCACACGACCCAACCCAACCATTGATCCATCCCCACACAACCCGACCAACCATCCAACCCCACCTGCCCAGACCCAACCATAGAATCATAGAATCATAGAATATAAGGGTTGGAAGGGACCCCTGAAGGTCATCTAGTCCAACCCCCTGCTCGAAGCAGGACCAAATCCCAGTTAAATCATCCCAGCCAGGGCTTTGTCAAGCCTGACCTTAAAAACCTCTAAGGAAGGAGATTCTACCACCTCCCTAGGTAACGCATTCCAGTGTTTCACCACCCTCTTAGTGAAAAAGTTTTTCCTAATATCCAACCTAAACCTCCCCCACTGCAACTTGGACCATCCATCCATCTCCACTGGCCCGAACCAACCATTTCACCACACCCGCCCAGACCCAACCATCCATCCCCACACAACCTAACCCGACCCATCCGTCCGTCCTCACCCACCCCGAACCATCCGTCTATCCATCCATCCCCACACAAACCGATCCAACCATCCATCCCCTCATGACCCAACCATCCATCCCCACATGTACCCATCCCGATGCAACTGTCCCATCCATCCCCGTGCAGTCTGTCCATCCCTGTCCCTGTTTCACTCTCTCTCTCTCATCCCAGCAGGTCCCCTCCTCTCTGCCTCACCCCCATCTTGTAACCTGACCCTGAATGATTTCTATGGCGTCTTCTCCCCACCTGCCTGGCCTGGGGGCCCCGCTGGTGCCCTCATCCGGTGCCGCTGGGCCCTGGACCCCCACGATAGCCGCCCCCTCACTGTGCTCTTCACCACACTGGACCTGGCTCCGAACGACTCCCTGGAGGTCTACGAGGGCCACCCAGACCTGCCGGCTGAGCCACGGCTTCTGCGGCGCGTGGATGCGGCCAGCAATGGGCAACCAGTAGTGGTGGAGTCGCCCTCCAGCCGGGCGTGGGTGGCCTGGCAGGGCCTGGGGGACCACGGCTTCAACGCCACCTACCACGTGCGTGGGTTCTGCGTGCCCTGGCAGCGGCCCTGCGGCCAGGGGGATGAGGCCCGGTGCTACGGCGAGGCGGAGCGCTGCGATGGCATCTGGCACTGCCCAGATGGGGCAGACGAGGAGCGCTGCCCAGGCTGCCCAGAGGGGAGCTACCCCTGCCGGGCTGGTGCTGGGGGCCCCTGCTACGCGCCCGCCGACCGCTGCAACTACCAGACGCTGTGCCCAGACGGGGCGGACGAGCGGGGCTGCTGGCGCTGCCAGCCCGGCAACTTCCGCTGCGGAGACGGGCGCTGCGTCTACGAGGCCTGGCGCTGCGACGGGCAGCCCGACTGCACCGACGCCTCCGACGAGGCCGCCTGCCCCTACGCCCTGCCCCGCAAGGTGGTGGCCGCCGCGGCCATCGGCAGCCTGGTCTGCGGCCTCCTGCTGGTCATCGCGCTGGGCTGCACCTGCCGGCTCTACGCCGTGCGCAGCCAGGAGTACAGGTGGGGGCGGGGCCATGGGATGGGCGGGGCTATGGGATGGGGTGGAGCTCTCGTGTGGATGGGGGCGGGGCTATGGAGGGGTGGGATCAGAGGCAGATGAACCCAGGGCTGGGGGGAGTTGTGAGGAAGGGGGGCAGTGGGGGGGAAAGCCCCGGGGTCACCATCTCACGCTCTCCCCCACCCCTGCAGCCTCTTCGCCCCCCTGTCCCGCAGCGACGCCCAGCTGGTCCGGCAGGAGGCGCCACCGTCCTACGGGCAGCTCATCGCACAGGGGCTGGTCCCACCTCTCGAAGACTTCCCCACCGACAGCCCCGGGCAGGTGAGACGCATCCACCCTGCACCCCACTGAGCCCTCCCCCGTCCTCTGAGCCCCTCACGGCACCCACCACAACCCTGTCTCCACAGAGAGAGGCCCCCACTCCAGCCCCGCACCCTGAGCCCCCATGACCTGGCCCCCGCCGAGCGACCCACCCCACACTGTGCCCTCCACTGAGAGCCCCAGGGTGGTGACCGCCTCCTAGGTCTCCACACCCCCTCCCACAGCCCCCCCGGCTTCCCCACAGAGACCCTGGGGCAGATGACACCCCCTGATCCTCCCCACCCGACCCCTGAGCCCCACTCCTGGATCCCCAAGCATGGGGGGCTCCCTCCCCCTGGTGCTGACCCCCCCTCCACCCCTGTCTCGTTGCAGACGTCGCTGCTGGGGAATCTACGCTCTCTGCTGCACCTGCTCCAGCATGAGCCGGTGGGGGGGCGCCGGGCCCGCCGGCCCCCCCGCCCCCTGCGCCGTCTGCTGCGCCGCCTACGCCGCTGGGGGTTGCTGCCCCGCTCCGCCCCTGCCGCCCGCCCCCCTGCTGCCCCCTCTGCCCAGCCCCCGCCGGACACTGCCAGCCAGGAGGAAGGGGGGGCGGCGGGCGGGCCCGATGAGGCCCCGCCCCTGCCACAGAAAGTCCCGCCCCCTGGGCCAGAGCCTCCCACGGCCCCACCCCCTGCAGGCCCCCAGCGGCTGCCCAGAGGGGTGATGGGGGCCCTCCGTGGGTGCCTCTTCCCCTCCTCCGAGGGCCATGGGGAGCCTCCGAGCTTCCCACCCTCCCCCGTGGGGGAGGACGACGTGCTGCTACTGCCCCTGGCTGAGTCCCGCCCCTGCCCCCCTGCCGAGGACGATGACCCCCTCCTCACCTGAGTGCCTCCCGCCGGGCCGCATCGCCCTGAAGAACCCAGCGGCCAACGGGGAGAGCGGTTAAGCCACCCCTGCCACCAGCAGGGTTCAACTGGGGTGGCAATATTTGTGAGGCAGTCAAAAACTGGCCCACAAAGGATGGTGCCATTGCACATTGCCTTTAAGGACTTAATGCTAACTGAGCAGCGAAAGAATATTTGCCTGCCCGTCAAAAAAGCTCTTCAAGGGAAGAGCTTTGTCAGACATTGCCTTTAAGAACCTGGTGGCTAATCGGAGAGCAGGGCAGCCGGGCAGGGTTGAACCAATCGCGCCCACCCCCAGAGGCCACATCTGGCTGCATCTGAGCGGAAGGAAAAATATTTGTCTGGCAGTCACAAAAGGCTCTTGAAGGGGATGTGCCCTTTCAAAGTCTTTGTATGGCTGTTCTAAAGAACGTCTTAAAGGTGCTGGAACCCTATTAGTGGAGGAAAGAAAAGGCAGTCAAAAAATACTCTTAAAGGCAATGGCTCAGCTGGCAGTTATTTTCCTCTTCTATGAGTCGAAATTTTCTATAATCAATCATTTTTTCCTACCTGGGTTAGAAAAATGAACCTTTGCACATTTCTTTTTGCAGTGCCTGATAAATTAATCTTTATGGTCAGCAAACCTTGTGTGTGTACGCAGGTTAAAAAAAAAGGTCTTTTAAAGGCAATGGGCAAAGGGCAAAATCTGCAACATTTTACTCCCCGTTTGCTAAAATGTTGTTCTGATTGAAACAAAAAAATGAGAAATGGGCAGAAAATGAATATGTGAGTTTATGTAGCTGGGATTCTCTACGCAAAATATTTACATGGCTGTCAAAAAAGAAAACTCTTAAAGGTAATGACCATTTTACCTCCTCAAAAGATTGTTTGACGTCATTGGTTTTTTAAATATGACTTAGAAGAGACAATGTGCATTTGTATTCAGCTGACAAATTGAACAGTGATTCTGAATGACAAAAGATATATGTGGCAGTTTATATATATATATATATATATATATATATATACACACACCTAAAGGCAATGACTAAATCTGAAAGATTGTCGGTCATTTTTGATAGATTTTTAATATATATATGTGTCGTTTTTGTGAAGAAGGTGAGGAATAAGATGAAAAGAAATGTGTGTGTCTATGGATGTGGGAAATTCACTTGTGAGTCTTGGCACCAAATATTTGTATTGTAAACTGATTTTTCAAGGCAATGGCAAAAGCATTTAACCAGCTACCGCGAGAGAGGTGTTGTTTTTTTTTGTGTAGTTACTTTTTTAAATTCAAAATCGGAAGCTGAATTTTCACAAGTTCCATGGCTACAAAAGCTGGATTTGATTCTCAACCCAGCTGCTTTGTGTTGCTGGGTTTTTGTTGTTGTTGTTTCAAATAAGCTTCTTAAAGGCAAAGTTTGGATCAGAAAAAAATACACCAACTTTTGGCAGTGACATTTTATTTGGTTTGCGTGTTCGCTTGTTTGTTTTGTGCAATTATATTTGAAAGAGAGGAACTAGGGAGAAAATCAAGTTACAAATCTGTGCCCCAGGACATCGAGGTGGGGGATGTCAGTGTAAAGTATTTGCCTGGCCATTAACAAATAAAATAAACGCAAGAAACAAGTGGGTTTATCTGTACCCATAAATTAAATAAAAATCCGCCGTGATTCACCATACAGCTTACTTGCAAAATACAACGGTGAGACTGAAAAATGTAACCAGCTCTGGTAGAGAACTTTTAAAAAGAGAAAAAAACCACAATAAATGGGTGCATCAGTGTATGCAGCCTAGGAGAGGCAGTGCAAAAATTTGTGTGGCAGACAAAAAATAAAATACTCTTAAAGGTAATGGCTGGGGTGGGGGAATTTAACCAGGTTTTTCTGAAGAACTTGTTTTATTTAAAAATGAGAAATAACTGGAAAAATAAGATTAAAAATCTACATAGCTGCAAAATTAGAATTGAGGAGGCGGTCAAAAAATCAAATATTAAAGGTAAGGGCCAAAATGCAAAATTGTAACCAGCTCGTTTGTCCATCGTTTTGTAAAAAGAGAGACAATAAATTTGAGCATCTGCCTATGTAAAAAATAAGATGAGAATTCACACGCAAAATACTTCTGTGGCAGTCAAAAAATACAAAGTTCTTAAAGGTAATGGCCAGGTGGAAAATTGGAGCCATCTCTCCTGCAGCGATTTCTCTGGGTGTGAGGGACCCGGGGGTTGCCAGGCCGGCGGTTTGACGGCAGGTGGAGGTTCCTGATTATTTTGGTATATTTGGCCTGGAGGCTCCAGGCCAAGCCGATTTCTTGTTAGAATTTGGCCTATTATTGTCTGTTCAAATTATTGCTAAGAATTCAAGGAAAAACACCCTGAAGAAGAAAAGCTGGTGAGGGTTTTTCCTCCCCTCTGAGCAGAATAACTGGCATTTAATGAGCAAGAACAGGCCAGGAGCCGCACTGTCCGGAGTGACAGCGAAGGGCCTTCTACTGCTGCTACCTAGGAGAGCCCCCCCCGTAGAGCGAGGGGCCACTTCAGCTCTGGGGGCCCTGGGTTCAGCTCCTACTTCTACATGCACCTGTCTCTCCCCATCCCCCCCATCTATCCATCCCCCCCATCCATCCATCCCCGTACCCCCCATCCATCCATCCATCTATCCATCCATCCCCCCCATCCATCCCCGTACCCCCCATCCATCCATCCATCTATCCATCCATCCATCCATCCCCCCCATCCATCCCCGTACCCCCCTCTATCTAGCCCCATCCGCCCCCAGATAGATAGATGGATAGAGGGGCGGGTGTGGGCTGAGAGAGGGGTGGGGGGATGGATAAGGGGAGGGGTGGTGGATGGAGCGGAGGGGGAGGGGGAGGGGGAGGGGGAGACGTTGGATGCTCTCTCTCTCTCTCTCATTAGCGGCTCACTCTCATTAGCTGCTAAGGTGGAAATTATTCAATTAGTCACGAGCGGGAAAATGCCGGGGAGGTTCAATTACCGCCTGCGCGGGCGGGCGGGGAGCGAGTCTCCCAGCGGGGCTGGTTCCTGAGCGCCCCCGCGGGCTGTGGAGGGGGGGATTGGGGTACTGGGGGGAGGGGAGGTGCAGGGGGGGCTGCAGACTGGCGCGGGGGGTCCCAGGAAATCCACCAACGGGGCTAGTTCTTCCTTCCCAGGACCTAATCACACCAGCCAGTCCCCATGCCCCCCCGCGTCAGCCAGGGAACCCCCCCCCATAACCCCCCCTCCAGCCAGGGAACTCCCAGCCCCATCGGTCCCCCCACCCTCCATACCCCCACCGCCAGCAAGGGACCCCCCGCCCCATCGGACCCCCCAGTCCCCTTGGCTCCCCCACCCCGCATACCCCCTCCAGCAAGTTCCCATGACCCCCCCAACATCGGTCCCGCCCTCCCGCATCAGCCGGCCACCGACCCCCTCCCAGCTCTCTGCCCCCGCGTCCGGCGGCCCCCAAGGGCTCCAGGGCTGTCGCTGAGGGGGGTCCCCTGCCCCCCTCACGCGTGACCTCACGGGGGCGGGGCGTCCCGCCGCTGGGCGGGGGGGGCATTTAAAGGGAGCCGCTTCCCGGCCGGCTCCGGAGAGACGCGAGCGCGGGAGACGGAGGCAGCGGCAGGAACCAGCCCCGGGACCCCCGGACCGGACCGGACCGGGCAGCAGGTGGGGGGCGGGGGGATGGATCGAGAGATGGGCTCGGGGGAGGGGAGTCGAGGGGAGATTAGGGGTGCTGGAGGAGTCGAGGGGCCCTGGGAGTGCTGGGGGGAGGGGGTTGGGGTTTTGGGGGTGCTGGGGGCGTTGATGGGGGACTGGGGGTGCTGGGGATGGGGGTACTGGGGGGAGGGGAGGTGCTGAGGGAGGGGGTTATTGTACTTATTTAATCTCCCCTCTCGCCTGTGCCCCCCCAGCTCTGCCCCCAGCCCCCCCATGGCGCTGCCCCCGCTGGGGGGGCTCCGGGGGCCCCGCCGGGGCAGCCTGCCCCTGCCCTCCAAGCACCAGCTGCGGCGGGAGGCAGCGGTAGAGGAGCCGGACTCGCCCCCCGAGTCGCCGGGGGGGTCTCTGGGGGGGCCCTACCGCGTGGTGCTGGCTGGCGAGAGCGGCGTGGGGAAGACGGCTCTGGCCGGCATCTTCGGGGGGCTGCCGGACGGAGTCCCCCGTGAGGACGAGCACCCCGGTGAGTGCCGCAGGAGTGGGTGGGGGGCAGAGGCGGGAACTAGGGTCCCCTGGCTTTGTTGGGGCCCCTGCCCCAGGGGCGCTGTCCTGTCTCACGGGGGTGGGGGACCCTGGCTGTAAGGGGGGGCCCACACCCCCCAGCCCCCCGTGGCTCTGGGGAACTGGCGCCCCCCCCAATTGTGGCTCCCCCCCCCTAGCGGACACGTACGAGCGCCGCCTGTCGGTGGACGAGGAGCACACCACCTTGATCGTCTACGACATCTGGGACCAGGTGGGACCTGGGGGGCCCAGCACGACCGGGGGCGGGGCCTCACATCCAGTGCCTGCTTTGCTGATTATATGCAGAGCTGTGCACGTGACGCATGGGGTTGGAGTGAGGGGCTCTGCATGTAGATTTATGCAAATGATGCAGACAATTGGGGTGTGTGGAAGGCATGCAAATATATGTAAATTAACGCAAGCTTGACCGGGTTGGTCGTGGGCCTATGCAGGCCAATACACGCGGATCATTGGAGGCAATTGGGGTAGCATGTAAATTTTATGCAGATGTATGCAAATGAATGCACGAGGCTGGAGGGTGCATGACATGAACTAGCCAATAATGCTCTGGCTGGGGGAAGGCGGGGCCTCACTTAAAGCATGCAGATCTATGCGGCTCTCCAGGTGCTGACGGGGGTCCTGGGGGCACCTCTCCCCCCAGGGCGAGGCGGGCAGCTGGCTGCAGGAGTCGTGTCTGCAGACAGGCGACGCCTTCCTGCTTGTCTTCTCGGTGACCGACCGGCGCAGCTTCAGCCGCGTCCCCCAGACCCTCCTGCGCCTGCGGGAGGGGAGCCCCCACCCCGACCCGCCCGTCATCCTGGTGGGCAACAAGAGCGACCTGGCGCGCTCCCGAGAGGTCTCGCTGGAGGGTGAGTGACCCCAGAGGATGCCCAAACTGCCCTGATCACCCATCCCCCGGTGGGTCCCCTAAAGTGCCCTGAAACCTGCCCTGACCCCCCAGGGGGGCCCCTAAATCACCCTGAGCCCCAGCCCCCAGGGCCCCCTCTAAAGCACCTGGAGCTTATCCCCAGGGAGGCCCCAACCACCTGCCTGAGCCCCCCAGCCCCTGGAGCCCCCCCCAAACCACCCACACACCTGCATGACCCTCCCTAGCCCCTAAACTACCCTGATCCCCCCCCAGACCCCTCCAAACTGCCATCACACCTATTCCCACCCTGACTGACTATCTCCTGAGCCCCCAGCCTGCCCCCTGGCTACCTGATCCCCAAAACCTCCTATGCACCCCCCAAACAACCTGAGCCCCCTCCCCCTCAGTTCCTAGGGACCCCACAATCTACCCCCAGTCCATAGAACCCCCCCACTGACCCCTGCTCAGCCCCAGGGTGGGAGGGGGGCAGCTGGGCACAGGTCACTAATGTGGCCACTTGGCCCCGCCCCCCAGAGGGCCGCAGTCTGGCTGTGATGCTGAGCTGCAAACACATCGAGACGTCGGCTGCGCTGCACCACAACACGCGGGAGCTATTCGAGGGGGCCGTGCGCCAGATCCGCCTGCGCCACCGCCGGCCAGCCGGGGACGGGGGCCAAGGTGGGGGCCCAGGCGGGCGCCGCGAGAGCCTCACCAAGAAAGCCAAGCGCTTCCTCTCCAGCCTGGTCCCGCGCAATGGCCGGTTCTTCAAGCAACGCTCCAAGTCCTGCAACGACCTCTCCGTGCTGTGAACCAGCCCTTTAAGAGGAGGCCTCCCCCACCCGCCAGTGGCTGAACCTTTAAGAGCCGCTCCCAGGCGGAGACTCCCACAATCCCCCTGGCTTCGTACCTCCCCAGCCTCCGGTTTGCCAGCTGGGTGAGACTTAATTTTTGTCTGCCGTAGTTGCACACCTCACCTTTAAGGGGACATTAAAGGCACCATGTTTAGTTGGACAATCGGGGACATTGTGTGCTGGAGGTTTTTTTGTTTGCCATAGCCACGCACTTTTCCCTTTAAGAAGGTGTTGAAGGAGCGGTGGCAATGGGACACACCAAGATTTTGTTTGCCGCAGTTGTGCATGTTGCCTTGAAGCCCCATGTCGTTGGAGAGGCCTGGCCGCCTTTGCGCTGGTTTTTTGTCTCTTTCACCTTTAAGAGGGTCTTAAATCTCAGCAAGAGTTTTTAAGGTACCACCTCCAAGTGGAATTTGCTATTTGCCCTCCATGTTTGCACATCTCACCATTAATGAATGGGGTATTAAAAGGCCCCTCCCAGCAAAAAGCTGTTTTATTTGTCCACCACATTTCTGCCCTTCACCTTTAAGAGGGGCTTAAAGATGCCACCTTGGAACTCTTTGAACAGGTGCTGATGGATGGCTTTAAACTGGATTTAATATTTGACCTCTGCAATTGTGCACTGCACCTTTAAGAGGATTTTAAGGCATGGACTTTGATCAAGACTTATTATTTGTCCTCCACATTCCTGAGCCTCCCCTTTAAAGTGGCTCACGTTGAATACACCGACCTGAGAATGTTCTACTGAGACCCCAGGCGGCTTTGTCCTGAACTCAGTATTTACCCTCCACACCTGTGCAAGTCACCTTTAAGAGACTCTTAAAGTCACCAAGTGGGGAATGAATTAATCAGCTACTTCAGCGCCTTGTCCTGGAAGCTTTATTTCTTTATTTACTATCCTCCAGATTTGTGCACTTTTCCTTGCACGAGCTCTTAAAGGTACTGACCTTCCAGTCCTCCAGATTTGTACCCCTCACCTTTATGACGCTCTTCTTAAAGGCGCCTCTGTGGGAGCTGGCTGCCGAGGCCAGAGATGGAAAACTTCCTACTGGCTTGCCATACGTGGGCACCTCCCCTTTAAGAGCATGCTAAAGGCACGACTCAGGTCACATTTTCTGTGCCTAGCTTTGTTCCTGGAAGAATGAATATTTGCCCTGCTGGTCTTCGATATGCATCTTTAAGAAGCTCTTAAAGACACAGAGTGGGGGAACTTTCACTCAAACACAAGGAGAGGACTACTTTGGGAACCTCCCCTTTAAGAGACTCTTGAAGGCACCGACTTAGGGGATCCTACTGCCCAGACATTGTGATTTGGCCATGTACACCTCCCCTTTAAGAACAGCCAAAAAAGCACCAACCGGACAGCCTGCCCCTTTGAGAGAGAGAGACTCTTAAAGGCGCAGGTGGATTCTCCCCTCTGGGTCTCTGCTTTAATCTCCCAGGGACCCCCCCAACACCTCGGTCAGGCTCCCGCCCCACTACCCCAACTCTGGGGAAAGGAGGCCATTTTGGGGGCATGGCCTCCTGCTCTCAATTAAAGCCCTTTTCTACCACAGCTGAGAGCTGCATCGTTATTAGGGGAGCCAGAGGGCCTGGGGGAGGGGAAGGGACAGGGGTTGTGGGGAGTCGAGGATCCTCCTGAGCCCTGGTCATGCTCCTTGCATTAGCTCTAGGGGCAAATGGGCTGAATGGTGGGGGATCCTTGTCCCAGGAGCCCCCCAACCCCTGTCCCCTGGCTGCCATGGGCTGCTGCCCAATTCCCCCACCCCCAATCTCTCCCAGCCCTCCCCCCCACCCACCAATTCTCAGCCCCAGCCCCTACCGCACCCACCCCCCCAGTCCCACAACCCCCCCCTCACCCCCTTGCTCCTAGCACCATCCCAGCTCTTCCCCCCACCCATCACCTGGGGGGCACAAAGCTCAGCCCCGCCCCCCGCCACTAGGACGGGGGAGAGAGTCAGCAACAAAGAGAAGTAACTGCATCCTGTTGCCATAGAAACTGAATCCCATTGCCATGGAAACTGCATGGTGGTGCAGCCTAGAGGTTGCCATGGAGATGGGTAATGTTACCAAAGCAACCGAGCAGTGGCTGCAGGGGGTCATCTGGCCTCTCCCAGTCAAGGGTGCTGGGGGGACCTTCTATTTATAGCCTGGCCCTCTGCCCCCCCGCGCACCTGCCTGTGGGGGCAGCAGGTGACTCAGACTGACATGGGCACAGCCCAGAAACAGCCAGAGCTAAATCTGGAGCTGCCCGTGCCCCGGGTGGGGGGGCAGGACTGGGCCAGCCAGGGGCTGTGGGTCAGGAGTGACAGGCGACATCAGCCTCCCCAGCCCCACCCCTCACTCCCGACCCGCAGCCCCCCCTGCCCTGCCGGCGCCCCTCACTCCCGACCCGCAGCCCCTGCCCCTCCCCCCTCACAAACTTTTGATGCATTTTTTGGTGGTAATTGTTTTTAATTTGTTTCCATAAAGAAAATAAAAGAAAAAGAAGAAAAAAACCCACTTGTTGGCAGGGGGGAGGGGCTGGGTAGGGCCAGGGGGCAGAGCCAGGTGCCCCCATTGAGCCCCCACTCCCCGAGATGGGCCCCTGCGAGGTCAGGGCAAAGTCCGTGGGGCGGGGGGGGTGGTTTGTTGCTCGTGCCCCCCCCCAGCCCCATTTCTGCCCCTGGAGCTCTGACTCCGCGGGAGGCCCTGGCAGCCCAGCCCCCACTCCAGCCCCAGGGTCCGTGGGGGGGGGGCGCTACCTGCAGACCGAAGAGGGGGAGTGTTAGAGGGGAAAGGACCAAGCTCCACCCCACATTCCTGAGCCCCACCTCTGCCAGCCCAGCCTCACCTCAAGCAGCCCCTCTCCGCCCCACTCCTCCCCAGCCAGCCCCACCCCACCCCATTGTCAACCTGCCAGCCCCCCACCCCAGGCCCCGCCCCTGCCCAGCCAGCCCCGCCCCCAGACTCACATGCCCGGGGAGGAGAAGAGCCCCGAGAGCTGGAGGCACTGGGACGCCAGTGTCTGCGAGGCCAGGTTCAGAGCCGGGCTCAGAGCTAGGGGGTGGAGGAGAGATGGTCAGAGGGACCCACATGGAGCCCCATTCCCCGCAAGGCAGCCTGGAGGGGACGCCAGGTGTCTGGTGCCAAGCCGAGGGGGTCTGGGAGGGTGCAGGGGAGACACAGAAACGACAGCAGCCCGAATCCTGGGGGGCTGGGCCAGGCCAGGACCCCCTCGGCGGCAGGTGGGGAGTGACGGGCCAGCAAGGAGCTGGTGCTGCCTGGGGCCGCTGAGGGGGCCCAGTCCCTGTCCATGGGGGACACGCCACCCCTCCCAGAGCCCCCCAAGCGCCGAGTTACCTGTCAGGGCGGCAGGGTTCAGGGCGCTCAGTGGGATGGCGCCGTTCAGTTGAAGGGCGGCCTGAGCCGCAGCTGCAGCCGGCAGTTGGATCCCGGAGCCTAGGGAGCAAATGGGGGGTCATCAGGGGTGCAAATGCGCCCCCCCCGCCCTCCCCCACCAGCCTGGGTCACAGCTGGATTCAGGCCACACAGGGCCACTCTCCCTCTTTGGCCAGGAATCCCCACTTGTCAGCATGGCCAGGAACCGCTCCCCCCCAGCCACTGTCTCCCCCCTGCCCAACCACAGCCCTCCCAGGCCAGGAACCGCCCCCCCCCCCAGCCACAGCCCCCCCCAGGCTAGGAAACTCCCCCAGCTGCAGGCCCCCACCTTCAGCCAGCTTGGCCAGCAGCTGCAGCCCCCCACCGGAGCCAGGCTCGGTCTCCTCAGGGCCCTCGGGGAAGGAGATGTCCGTGGTGCCGTCCAGCCGCTCGGTGACGTGCCCCAGGCGCATGGGGCGTCCGGCCAGCTCGAACCCGTTCAGCTGCTCCAGCGCCCGGCGGGCACATTCTGCCTCCGCGAACTGCAGGGGGGGGCCAGGTCAGGGGGGAGCACAGGACGGCTGGGGGAAGGTCAAGGCCAAGGGGTGGTGGTGAAGCTGGCCTGACTGCAGTGCAGAGGGTTACGGCTGGTGGGGCAGGGGCAGGGGCAGGGATGGCTTGGCTGGGGGATAGGGGAGCCAAGGCCGGCCCATCAATGGGGAGGTAGGGCCAGCCTGGCAGGGGGTCTATTGAGGGCGTACTGGGGAGGAGCCATCAGAATGGAAAAATGGGGGTCGGGTGCTTCAGGAGAGCCAGGGCTGGGATGTGTGTTGGAGCCGAGGGGGGCTGGCTGGGGGGTGGGGTCCCACTCACCGTCAGGAATCCGTAGCCCTTGGACTGGCCGGTGTCTGGGTCCCTCATCAGCACGATGCTGTCAATCTGCATGGGGGCGTGGCAAACGATACAGAGCTGGAGTGGAGTCAGACAGGGCCCCTCCCACAACCCCAGGCCCCACCCACAGCTCCGGGAACCCCCCAGCCCCTCCCCACCATGGGGATGCCCACTCCCCACAGGGGGAATCCTCGGCCGCGCCCCCCACCTTGCCGAAGGGCTCGAAGATCCCGCGCAGCATCTCCTTGGTGATGTTGCAGTGCAGGGAGCCCACATAGAGCCGCATGGGCCCCCCGCTGCCCTTCTGCAGGGCGCTGGCCATGGCCGCCAGCCGGTTCTTCTCCGCCTGCGGGGCGAGGCGTGGGGTGAGCCGGGGTCCTGATGCCCCCGCCGCTGCCCAGTCCCCTCCCCGTCCCCAGACATGGCCCAGCCGGCCCCCTCCCCCCCCCCCCCCACCCAGCTGGCTTCCGCTCCCAGGCGCCCCCCTCCTCAGCCAGGACCCCCCAGGCCCTCTGCGGCTGTCCCCCGCCCCTGAGACATCCCCCAGCCCTGCCCTGAATGGTCCTGCCCCCCATCATCCCTGGTCGTCCCCTTGCTCCTGTCATCCCCCTGCCTCCTGGACACCCTACAGTCCCCCGAGACCCCTGCGCCCTGCCATCATCCCCCCACCCCCCAGGACAGCCCTTAGTCCCCTGACACCCTTGCCCCCAGCAGCCCCCCTGGACACCCTCCACCCCCGACACTGCCCCACAGCTCCCCTCTATCATCCCCTTGTCCCCCACCTGGGAGGCCTGGACGATGATGGGAACACCCAGCAGGCGCTGCCCCGTCAGCCCGATGGCCAGCGGCACCGACTGGATCTCACAGAACTCCACGTAGGCAATGCCCTTGGAGCGCCGCGAGTTCCGGTCCGAGATGATCCGCACGTCCCGCACCTGGGGGGAGACGGCCAAGGGGCAGGGCCCAGAACAGGACGGGGTTAGAGATGGCAGGAAGGGCAGGGCCAGGCACAGGGGGGGAAGGGCCACGGAGAGGAGAAGCGGGGCCCAGCATGGGGGGGTGGGGTTGGAGATGGCAGGGGAGCGGGGCCTATGCACAGTGGGTGAGGCTTCGGGAATGAGCAGGTGGAAGAGCCAGGTTACCCTGGCCTAGGGTGTCCAGATGTCCCCTTTGCAAAGGGACAGTCCTGTTTTTTGGGACTTTTTCTTATATAGGTGCCTATTACCCCCACCCCCGTCCTGGTTCTTCACAGCTGCTGTCTGGTCACCCTACTCTGGCAAGACAGACCTCCTTCGGGCCACCAATTCTGGTTGGACGTATTCCCGGAGATTTCATCACAGACACCCCTAATTCAAGATTACTGTTTAATTCCCAAGACTCTTGGCCAATCCTGGAGGGTTGGCAACCCTCGACCTTCTGGGGGTGGGGCCGGGGCAGGGCCGGGGCAGTACCTTGCCAACAGCAGAGAAGAAGTCCTCGAGGTCGCGGGGGCGGATACGGGCGGCCAGCTGCATGCAAAACACGGTGCGAGCGTCCCGCTCCTCGGGGCTCAGGCTGCCCAGTGCCTCCCTGCCGGACAGGATGTCAGGGGTGCTGGGCCGAGGCCCTCGACTCTTCCCCCACTGCGCTCCCCCAACCAGACCCCCCAGCTCCTCTCCCGCCAGGCCCATTTGCGCCAGATCCTGCCACCCAGATCCATCAGCTCCGCTCTCCCCAGATGATCCAACCCCTGGACAGATCCCCCCAACTCTCCTCCGCCCAACCAACCAGATCCCCAGCCAGACCCCTGCCAACACCACTCCCAAAGCCCCCATCTCTGCTCCCGGCATGGGGCCCAGATCTATGCCCGGCCTCCCCCCGCTCCTGGTATGGGCGTCACTCACCGCACGGGGCTTTTCTCCCGGTACAGGGGGCTCTTACTGTGTCCAAACCGGCGCCTGGGGGCAGACACCAGGTCAGGGCCAAGCGAGTGGAGGGAAGGCAGGGGCTGGGTTCCCCAGGGGGCTGCAATGGGAAGGGGAGGGAAGGGGGTGGGGTCCCTCCAAGTAGGGATGGGCAGGGAGTGTTGTGAGGGCAGGGCCTGGCTGGGGAGCGGATTCCCTCGCCCGGGGGTAGGTCTGGCCAGGGCCTTCCTCACCAGGGCGCAGGGGTTGGCCAAGGAGGGGGGGGGTCTCGTTCACCTGGGGGTGGAGTCTCACTCTCCCAGGGGCAGGGTCTGGCTGGGAGTGGGGTGCCACTCACCCAGGGGCAGGGCCTGACTCACCCGGGGAGTGGGGGGCTGCGGTACCGCGCTCTCTCCTCGCGCCGGCGCTCCCGGCTCCGGGAACGGCTCCCCCGCCGGCGCTCCCGGCTCCGGCTCCTGTGGCGGCTCCGGCGCTCCCGGCTCCGGCTACTGCGCCGCCGCCGCTCCTGGTCCCGGCTAGAAAGACAGAGTGTCAGAGACCCCGCCGGCCAATCACACACTCCCTTGGCCTCACCCAGCCAATCAAAGCCCCCTGGCCAATCACAGCATCCCTGGGCCACTCTCAGCCAATCACAGCTCCCCTCACACACCCTCTGCGCCCCTGGCCAATCACAGCTCCCCTCACAGACACTCCCTGCCACCCCGTACCCCCAGGCAAACACACAAGCCCCCCGCCCCTACCTGTGTCTGTGCTCACGGCTCCGACTCCTCTTTTTCCTGCTGCTACTTGGGGGGTGGAGAAACAAAATTAGCATAGGACAGCCCCCTGCTCCCCCCAGTGTCGGGAGGGGACACCGTTAACGTGGGGCAGCCCCCCACGGCCCGCCCACTGCCGGGGGGAGACACTGTTAGCATGGGGCAGCCCCCGCCCCGCCCACTGCCAGGGGGAGATGCCATTACTGTGGGGCAGCCCCCCACCCCTCTCACCTGCTGCTGGCACTCTCCTTCTTCACCTCCTTGCTCTGCTCCTCCGGGGGCTGCGGGAGGAGCACAGAGAGGTGAATACAGGATGCAGCCCCCCCATCCCCTCACAGGCCCCCCCATACGTTACCTGAGCCGCAGGGGCTTCAGCTGGCGCCTTTGAGGGTCCTGCCTGGGCCTGGAGGAAACAAAGCCACGCCTCAGTGGGAGATGGGGCAGCCCGCATCAGCACCCCCGCTCCGCTCTCCCCACCAGCCACCAAGGACCCCCCTCCAGCCTCCACTGCTCCAGAGACGCTGGGGAAACTGAGGCACGCCCCTCGCAAGGGCCCCCCGCCCCTCACCTCCTCCTTCTTGTAAGGCGCCTCCAGCATGGCTTCGATGACAATGTCGAAGTCGTCGGGCGTCATGGCGTCGGCCGAGCTCTGCGGGAGAGGAGAGGGGGGATTAGTCCCAGGCCGACCCCTCGGGGCCCCATCCAGGGAGCCACAGCCGAGGGGAGCGGGGTACTCACGGGCTCCTGCAGCGGATTTGAGACCCCCGGCTCCATGGAGCGTGCCGGGGGTGCCCCACCCCCGAAGGGCAGGGCAGACTCCGGGCTTGAGCGGCTCTCAGACGAGTCCTGCGGAGAGACGGGGTGTGGTGAGCATGGGGGGGACCCCCAATCGTTCTAGCCTGCACGCTCCAAACCCCCCTACCCGATGTCAGGCTAGGGGTCCCAGATGTTCCGGACCCATGTCCCTTTGCTGCCCCACTACCAGTCTGGAGCACTTTGCAAGATACCCCTCCCCCGCCATGTATTGAGCCTGGCTCCAGAAAAGTCCCTATTCCAGAGCAGGCTGTCAGTCCCAGGCTGGGGGCTCCAAAACCAGTGAGGAGAAAGAGCCACCCACAAGTCACCTCCTTCCTGGCATCCACCCTGCTCTAGCCCCCCCACCCAATTCCAAACATTCAGAGGAGACACCACCCCTAGGTCTGAGGAACACCTTGGGAGACACAGCCAGGCCTGTTCTAGAGCACCCCATCTCCAGCATGCCGCCCCGAGAGCGTCACGGCTCTAAATCCTGGGCCAGAGTCTGCTCTAGATCCCCAGGGAGCCAGGCCTGCTCTCGACCCTTCCCAATTCCAGACCGGTTCTACAGACCCAGGACCCGGGATGCTGATGCGCGCAGGGCACCCCCTTCATCTGGCCAAGGGCCTAGCAAGACCCCAAGTCCCAACCTGCTTGAAGGAACCTCTGCTCTAGAACCCCTCCACTCTAGAACCCCCTTCTAGGCCCCGCCTCCACATTCTAGACTTTGATGCCACCCCTCCCGACTGTTCTATCCCTGCAGCAAGCCCCGCCCCCCGCGTTCTATGCCCCTTGCAAGCCCCACCCCGCCCCGTAGCCCCGCCCCCAAGCCCCCCGCGTTCTAAGCCCTCTTCCAAGCCCCGCCCAAACTCTTAGCCCCGCCCCTAAGCCCCCAGCGTTCTAAAGCCCCTTGCAAGCCCCGCCCAGCACCGTCCTTCGCGTTCTAAGCCTCCCACGAACCCCTCCGCCCAGCATTCTAGAACCCCGCGCTAGTGCCCACCCCCCTCACGGGACACTGACGTTATCACCTTCACCCCCCGTGAGGTGCCCCCCGTGCCATGACGTCACCCTGCCCCCATTCTCACCCTCCTCCGGGGTGGCGCCGGTTCCTTGGGCTCCGGGTTTCTCCGCGGCCGGACGCGGCGCTAAGATGGCGGAGGCCGCGGCTGCCTCCAGAACCTTCCCCTCCCCCAGAAGCTTCGCGCGCAGGCGCGAACGGGGCGGCAGCGCGACCCTGATTGGATGAGCGGAACGGCGCTGATTGGCCGGGGTCGGCAAGGGGACGCGGGTTGGAACAGCGCCGTTGCTGATTGGTCAGTTCCCAGAGAGGGCGGCGCTGATTGGCGCAGAGTTTGGAGGGGACGGGGTGTTTTTGCGTCGGCTCCAGCGACGATTGAGCGAGAGAGAGAAGGGGTCGGGCCTTTTCTCGCCGTGGCCTCGCTGTTTGGCCCGGAGCCGGGGGGCGCGCCGCTTCCCCCGCGGCCGCAGGGTGATTGGCAGGTGAGGCGGGACTTGGCGGACAGCGACCACCCTGAGTGGTTGAAGATGAGTCAGCGGATGTGGCTTGGCTCACAACAGCAACGCTGATTGGCCCAGAACGAAGAGGGGCGGTACAGCAGCGTCAGTAACCTATCCCCACTCGCACGGCTGCGCTCAGGGGGCTGGTTGCCATGACAACGGGAGGGCGCCCCTCTCCCGCCGGAGACAGACACACACAAGGGCCCAGACAGAAAGCTTTATTGAAACGCACGGACCGTGGACAGAGAGGGGAGGGAGGGCCGCGTGGGGCGGGGTCTCGGTCCAGGCCCCGCCCCCGGTGACGTCCGGGCCACTCACAGGCCGAGACGGAGGGGGCGGGGTCTCACTGACGTGGCGCCCGTTCAGAGGCCGATGGTGGAGGAGCGGCCGCTGGGGTTGTGCAGGGCGGAGCAGCCGGGCGCCGTCACCGCCCACTCGTACCACACCTTGCGCGGGGCCGCGCAGCGCCAGAAGGCCACGCGCACGCGCTCGCCCGCGCGCACCGCCAGCGGCTGCTGTGGGGAAGAGAGGGAGCGTCAGGCCGCGCCAAGCCCCGCCCCTGGCCAAGCCCCGCCCCCTCCCCGGGGACACGCCCTACGGCTTCCCCCTCCCCCGTGAGGACACTGCCCCCCCGCCGGGGAGCCCCCTGGGCGGGGGCCGCTCACCTTGATGGGGAAGAAGATGGGGAACCAGGAGAACATGCCGGGGGAGTGCGTCTCGGGCCGGATACCTGGGGGGAGGGGGCGTGAGACGGGGGCCAGGACCCCCCCGGCACCCTCTGCCCCTCCCCCCGCACGGAGCCCCCCCACCGGGGGAGCTTCCCCCCCAGATCTCCCCCCCGAGCCTCGGCAGCCTCCCCCCTCATCTGCCCCCCCACACCATCCTGGGCAACCTCCCCCCCTCCCCCCAATACCTAGGGAGCCTCCCCCCCCAGACCTGCCCCCCCCACCAGCCTGGGCAACCTGCCCCCTCCCCCCAATACCTAGGGAGCCTCCCCCCCAGACCTGCCCCCCTGCCGGCCTGGGCAACCTCCACCCCTCCCCCCAATACCTAGGGAGCCTCCCCCCCAGACCTGCCCCCCTGAGCCTCGGCAGCCTCCCCCCCAGACCTGCCCCCCCCACCAGCCTGGGCAACCTCCACCCCTCCCCCCAATACCTAGGGAGCCTCCCCCCCAGACCTGCCCCCCTGCCGGCCTGGGCAACCTCCACCCCTCCCCCCAATACCTAGGGAGCCTCCCCCCCAGACCTGCCCCCCCCACCAGCCTGGGCAACCTGCCCCCTCCCCCCAATACCTAGGGAGCCTCCCCCCCAGACCTGCCCCCCTGCGCAACCTCCACCCCTCCCCCCAATACCTAGGGAGCCTCCCCCCCAGATCTGCCCCCCTGAGCCTCGGCAGCCTCCCCCCCAGACCTGCCCCCCTGCCGGCCTGGGCAACCTCCACCCCTCCCCCCACCTGGGGAGCCTTGCCCCTCTGGATCTGCCCAACCAGGAAAATCTCCAGCCCCGCCCTCCTCAACCAGGCTTCCCCACTTCCCCTGACATCCCCCCACTGCACCCTGACCCCATCCCAGTGCCCTGGCCCTGCCCCCCACAAGCCCCCAGCTGCGCCCTGCCCCCCCTTCTGGCCCAGCAGTGCCCCGCCCCCCCCATGCTCCAGCAGCCCCCGGCCCCGCACTCACTGAGTGTGACGTCGCCGTAGAGCGTGGTCTCGAAGTAGCCGGCGAAGCCGTGCAGCACAGTGTTCACCTCCACCGCGAACTCCAGCTGCCGGTACTGGCTCTTGTCCCGGTCTGGGTCTGCCCAAAGGGGGGAGGTTAGGGGAGAACTTTCTCCTAGAAGGGTGTGGTCAGCTCAGGCCCCTCCCCTCCCCACCCCACAGGGGTGTGGTCAGCTCAGGCCCCGCCCCAGCGCCCTACCTGGGTGCGGGTGGTGGAAGGTGAAGCAGGGCTGGGGTGGTGCCAGCTGGTGGAAGTTGTGGAGCCGCACGACATAGGGCATCTCAAACTGCGCCTGGGGGAGGGTGGGGGGGGGAGAGAGACCTGGTCAGAGCGTGACCCCCAGCCCCTGCCAGACAGCACCTGGGCAACCCCTGACCGAGCTGGGGGGGTGGGGGGGGGGTTCAGACTGGCGGGGGACAGGAGGACTGGAGGCCAGGAAGGAGGCATGTGGGGGGCGTGGTTGGGGGGCTCACCTCGGGGTGCCGGTCCTTCTCCCGACAGGCGCGCACCTCGTTGTACAGCTTGGAGGAGGAGATGGGTGCCAGGAAGGACGTGTAAGTGCTGGGGATGCTCACGCCGCCCGCTGGAGAATGGGGCGGGGGGGAGAGGAGGGCGTCAGACATTGGGGCAACAAGCGCCCCACACCAAACCTGCCTCCCTGCCCAGCAACCCTCCACAACTCCCCCCCCATGCCCCACCAGCTCCTCCCCCTGCCCCCCACCAACACCTCCCACTGCTCCCCCTGCCCGACCCACAGCTCCCCCCACCCCCGGAGCCTGCTCACCCCGCAGGCAGTGCTGCGCCCCGTCCAGGCACTCGGGGGACAGCTCGTTGTCAGCAAAGGAGCCCAGCAGCTCCGACACCAGGAGATCGGCCTGCTCAGGGGCCGTCCAGTCCCGCATGTCAGACGATACCACGGTCACCTGCGAGCCCCACTCCTCGTACTGCCAGCTCTCCAGGCTGCGGGGAGTGCAGAGTTAATCCAGGGAACTGTCCGCCACTGGCTCCCCGCTCCTA
The DNA here is from genome assembly GCF_965140235.1 of Caretta caretta. Classification (NCBI taxonomy): domain Eukaryota; kingdom Metazoa; phylum Chordata; order Testudines; family Cheloniidae; genus Caretta; species Caretta caretta. The sequence goes on along the minus strand of NC_134218.1, from coordinate 39,101,822 downwards.
CCACGAGCACTCCAGATTAAACCAGGGAACTGCCCACCGCTATATCCCCCCATCCTGCTGCCAGTGCTCCAGCCTTCGGGTTGGTGTGGGGCTAACCCAGGGAACTGCCCACCACTGGATCCCCTCCTACTGCGATTGCGCCCCTTCATACTGCCAGCTCTCCAGCCTGTCAGAGTCATGGGGTTAACCTGGGGAACTGCCTGTCACTGTATGCCCCCCACTCCTACTGCCAGCTGTCCAGTCTGCAGGGAGTGAGGGTTAACCCAAGGAACTGCCAGCCCCTGGATCTCCTCCCTTCTCCTACACCAGGTCTCAGGGGGTGAGGGATGGATAAACACACAGACAATGGGCCTAGTCTCAGCAGGCTTTAACTTGGGAGGGGGAGGGGGGTTGAATATGGGGCAGGGCCAGCACGGGGGCACTCACGTCACCACAGCGTTGGGGTTCTTCTCCACGGCATAGATCTTCACCCGCCGGCCGGCCTGGCGGGACGCCCGCAGCGTGGCATTGACCAGGGGGCCCCGGCCGGCTCCCAGCACCATCACTACCCTGAGGGGCACAGAGGGAGGTCAGAGGGCAGCACAAAGGGGGTGCCAGGGGGATGGATCTCCCCATCGGGGGGGAAGGATCCGAGTGGCCTTCAGGAGCATCACCAGGTCAGGTTGTCAGGCGAGCCATGTCCCATGGGGCTGGGGCAGCACCAGGTGGGAGGGGTATAACTGAGGGGTGGGGCGTTGCCATGGAGGGGCGGGGCATCACTCACTGCACATTCGTCTCCTTCTCCTCTTCAGGCACCCGGTCCAGCAGGCACCTATAGATCGCCTGGGGGGTAGAGGAGAGGGGGTAGTCTCTGGGGAGCCCTGCAGCCCCCCCCCAACTGCCCCCCTCAGATCCTGCCCCCACACCACACTCCTCCCCCCAGGCCCCACCCCCAAATACACCCTGCCCCCATTGCCCCACCCTCCCTGAACCCTCACCCACTAGGCCTTGCTCCCATTACCCCTCGCCACAGGCCCCACCCCTTCCCACAGCCACTCCTCCTTCCCTCTGGCCCCACCCCCTTAGCTAGGTCCTGCCCACCAAAGCCCCTCCCCCTGTTCATGGCCCAGCTCCCCCACACCTGTTGGTACTGGGAGTATTTGATGGGGTCCTTCTCAAAGACCTCATAGGTCTGGGACTCCAGGTTGTCCATCAGGGGCTGCGGGAGGAGGGGAGAGCAGCGTGAGGAGGGCAGGGAGTAGGAAGAACCCCCCCCATTGCACTGCAGAGCCAGTGACATTCACTCTGAACCCTAATGATGCACGCCAAGCCCACCAAGAGAAGTGTTCACTCTGGGCCCTAATGATGAACTCTGACATGAGATGTTCACTCTGAATGCAGATGACAGATGCATCAACATTGCATAGTCACGGGGCATCCCCTCAGAACCCTAACAATGGGCACCCAATAGCCCACAGGCGTCACAATGACACTAGGTGATACTGCATGAATAAAGGTGAGTCGGCAGCCACAAGGCCCAATGACAGTGCTCTAGCAGAGTTCACCCTGAGCCCTAATGACATTGTGGTGCAATGCTGTCCTGAAATCCTGGCAAGTTATGATGTTAACTCTGAACCCTAATGATGACACAAGAATGTTGGCCCTGGATCCAAGTTATGCCACTCTGATACCTATGAGACCCAACCCCAGCACGAGGCAGCATTCATCCTGAACCCTAATGATGATGAGATAGAATACTGGCCAAGCCCTGTTAACCCTGCAGCCTAGGATGGTGGATATGACGCTAACCCAACTTGCCCTAACCCTGGACCTTAATGATGGGGGAATATGATGCTGGACCAATCCCTGTTAACTCTGAACCCTAATGATGGTGGGACAGGATGCTGGTCCAAGCTGTAACAATATTGCCGTGTTAACCCTGGGCCCTAACAATGTCAGTTGGCAATGTTAGCCGTGAACATTGAAGAAGCTATTTTGTGAGCCATGGGTCTTAGCCCCAGTGCTATGACGGCGTTCACCCTGAGCCACACCGATGACAGCCGTGGTCGCTCACCTGCAGGGGGGACTGCAGATAGTCCTCGTACCCCTTGGCGAAGAGCTCATAGGCGGAGGGTGGGGGCCGGTTCTGGCTCAGGTACTCCAGGTACTGCAGGTAAGAGCAGAACTCCTTCTCGGGGTGGTGGTGAGCGCCCCACACGATGAACTGCACCTCCAGCTGGGGGGCGGGGGCGGGGTTAGACAGCGACAATGCCCCCCCACAGCCTGACCCGCCCTGACCCCCAGCATGGGGAGACAAGCCCCTGGGATACTCCCCCCAGAGCATAGAACCTCCACAGTGAAGTGGGGATGGAAAATGGGGGTCACACCCTTCCTCCATCCCAGTGCTGGGAGCTTCCCCACAGCAGTGTCCCCAGCTAGGAGGGGGCCTGGAGAGCTTAGTGTGTAGCAGGAGATGGTGCACCTTGGGAAGGTGGGGGCGTGGCTCAGTGACTGAGACAGGATCAAGGAGGGCAGGGCTCCGGGTGGGCATGGCTTCAGAGGGTGGGGCCAGGAGATCTGGGTGGGCGGAGCCTGGGCAGGGCTCACCTTCAGCAGGCGGAAGACCAGGCGCTGGTGCATCTTGGAGAGGACGGGAAAACCCTTCTTATTGGTCAGGAAGATGCTAGTGGGCAGGATGGCCGCTTTGATTGGCTCCCCCAGCCAGCGGTCGATGACGTGATTGGAGGGCAGGTCTGGCCCCACCTCCAAGGCTGGAGGGGGCAGAAAACAGGGGTCAAGAAACCTGCCATCCCCTGCCCCAGTGCTGCGAGCTTCCCCGCAGCAGTGCCCCCACCCCACACTCACCCACTGCAATGCGCTTGTTGTAGTCACAGAGGGTCCGGAAATCGTGCCACCTGCAGAGAAATGGGGGACAGTGAATAGGGAACAAGATCCTGCCCTCCCTCGGTGCCCCCCCAGTTCCCCTTTGTGCATTGCCCCCCTCTCCCCCAGATCCCTAACCTCAGCCCCAACAGGACGCCTCCCCACATCACATGTGCTTGCCTCAGTTAAAAGCAGGCTCTGGGGCTGCGTGCTTCCCCCCAGCAGTGCCCCCAGGTCCCCTGCCCCCCTCACCATATCCATGTCTTCTCATCCCCCGAGCCGTCCTCGGGCACCGGCACCGGCTCATTCTCGATCAGGTCGTCCCGCAGATCCTCAGGGGCCAGCAGGGGGACCCGCATCCAGAACTGGGGGGGTGGGGGGTGAAATGAAGGGTTAGTCACAGCCACACCCCCTTCCCCCCTCCGCCCAGCCCTGCACTCACCATGGTGCTGTGGTGCCCGGTGTGGATGTGGGTACTCAGCACCCGGGCCAGGTTGGGGTTCTCGCCCTGCGTCAGGGGCAGCAGGAATGCAGGGAGCCCCAGGTATGCCCCAAAGTTCAGCTCCTGCAGCATTGCCTGGGGAGAGAGGAGACTGTGTACCCCCACTCACTCCCCCAGAGTAACCCCTCCCCTCACGGTCTATCCCACCCTCCCCCCACCGTGACACCTCCTCCCCACCCCACTATCACCTCTCCCCTAACCCCCAGGGCTGTTATAATCTCCCCCCCCTTCCCTGGGCTCCCAGCCCCCCACTCACCGCCTCTGAGTTCCTGCGGACTGCCTCCACCTTTGCGTCCGGGCGGATCCAGGGAGACAGCTTCCCCACAATCAGTGTGTTCCAGTCTGGGGGGGCGAGATTGGGTGAGATCCACAGCGCAGGGGGCACCCCAGCAAGGGGAGGGATAGCTCAATGGTTTGAGCATTGGTCTGCTAAACCCAGGGTTGTGAGCTCAATCCTTGAGGGGGCCGTTTAGGGATCTGGGGCAAAAATTGGGGATTGGTCCTGCTTTGACCAGGGGGTTGGACTAGGTGACCTCCTGAGGGCCCTTCCAACCCTGATATTCTAGGATTCTAGGGTGCAGGGGAATAGACATGCCACCAGGCAGCCTAATGCGGGGTCACTCTCCCTAGGCTGGGGGGCCCAGATAATGCCCGGCAGCCCAGCGGGGGGCACAGACAACGCAGGGGGGACTCCAAGGCCAGGACTGCAGTGGGATCTCAGCAGGGGGTGCTGTCCTGGGAGTATTAGGAGGCACAGCCAGCTCGGAGGGGGGGCAGATGGCACTGGGAAGTCCAGTGGGGGGCAGGGGGGCTCACCTCTCCCCGAGAGCAGCAGGTCGGAGCGGGTGTGGGGGCCAGGGCGGCCACTGGCCGGCTGATGGCTGAACTCCCGGCGGTAGCGTGGGTGGAAGACCGGCATGCACAGGAAATCGAACCTGCAGAGAGACGGAGGGCTGGGCTAGAGGACAAGGGCCTGGGAGCTTCATCCAGTGGCGGGGAGTTCCCCAGCCCAGCAGAGCCCCAGATCCCCCTGGGTGCGATCCCGCCAAGCCCCAAGCTGGTCCGAGATGGGGGAGGGGTTCCGGGGGAGGAGGCTGGCCCGGGATGGGGGAGGGGCTCCAATGGCAGGGCGGGAGGGGAAGCCGGCCCGGGATGGGGGAGGGGCTCCAGGGGCAGGGGGGGAGGGGAGGCCGGCCCGGGATGGGGGAGGGGCTCCAGTGGCAGGGCGGGAGGGGAAGCCGGCCCGGGATGGGGGAGGGGCTCCAGGGGCAGGGGGGGAGGGGAGGCCGGCCCGGGATGGGGGAGGGGCTCCAGTGGCAGGGCGGGAGGGGAAGCCGGCCCGGGATGGGGGAGGGGCTCCAGTGGCAGGGCGGGAGGGGAAGCCGGCCCGGGATGGGGGAGGGGCTCCAGGGGCAGGGGGGGAGGGGAGGCCGGCCCGGGATGGGGGAGGGGCTCCAGGGGCAGGGGGGGGAGGGGAGGCCGGCCCGGGATGGGGGAGGGGCTCCAGGGGCAGGGGGGGAGGGGAGGCCGGCCCGGGATGGGGGAGGGGCTCCAGGGGCAGGGGGGGAGGGGAGGCCGGCCCGGGATGGGGGAGGGGCTCCAGGGGCAGGGGGGGGAGGGGAGGCCAGCGCGGGGGGGTCCCCAGGCTGCGGGGGGGGTGGGAGGCCGGGCAATTCGCCGCCACATGAGCGGGGCTTGGAGGGGGCGGGGCGGTGGCCACGTGGGCGGGTCACGTGGTCTCACCCCTGCCGAGCCACGGCCCCCAGGGTCTCCGCCACCTCCGGGACGCAGCTCAGGTCCCGGCCGCTGGACACGCGGGGCCCCCCCGCCCCGCACGGACCCGGAGCCGGAGCCGCTGCCGCCGCCATCGCTGCCAGACGCGCCCCCAGCCCGGCCGGCCAATCACAGAGCCGCGTCGCGCCCTGCCGGCCAACCACAGCGCGCTTCCGGTCCAGGCGGCCAATCGGGGAGCGGAGCGGCGGGCCAAGCCGGCGAGAACCAATCGAGTCGGTGGCACGAGGACGGTTCCATTTCCCTTCATGCGCTTCGCGAGGCAAGGACTACATTTCCCTGCATGTCCAGCGCCAGGACCGAACAGCCTCTCCGCCAAGACCACATTGCCCACAATGCATTGCGGCCGTGGGGTTTATGGGGTGCTAAGGTTCTATTACCCACCGTGCATTGCGCCCATGGGAGCCCTGCACTCACTTTCCCGTCATGCTCGGCGCCTTTTCGGCGGACAGGATAGCGCCTGTCTCTCGCTTGTGGCCTACATTTCCCACCATGCCTCACTCTCCATGGAGGAAGACGGATTTCCCAGCAGGCGCCAGGTGTGCGTGTGCGTCTTTCTCCGCCGTCCCCAAGCGGCGGACTACGTCTCCCAGCAGCCCTGGCTCGGCGCTATAGGAGCGGCTGCTGCGCGCTCAGCCTGGCGGGGCCAGTGGCGCAATGGATAACGCGTCTGACTACGGATCAGAAGATTCTAGGTTCGACTCCTGGCTGGCTCGGCTCTGTTTTGTCCCCGGTCGGGCCCCTCGTCACCAGCCGCGGGCCCCGCCCACCTCGTTCCACTCAGGCTTTTCATTTAGGGCCGGGAGCCCGGACGCCTGGGTTCTGTGCCCACCCCACAGCGAGGGGGAGGGGGTTAGAGTGGGGGGGAGCCCGGACGCCTGGGTTCTGTGCCCACCTCACAGGGGGGTGGGGTGAGGTGCCAGGACTCCTGGGTTCTGTGCCCAGCCCTAGGTGGGGAGTAGGGCTATAAGAACGCTGTAACAGGTCACCCCCTGTGGCCCAGGCAGCCCTGGCTCCTGGCTGCCAACAGACCAGGGCAATTATCCAGTGATCCACCCCAAGCTTTGGGGCCAGCTGGCGCAGGGGGCTGCGTCCCTGACCAGCTTGGCCAATGGCTGTCACTGGACCTGGCCTCCAGGAACATGGCTCATTGTGTCAAACCCCTTCTACTTCTGGCCTCAGCCCAGCCCCTGGCAGTGAGTTCCACAGGTTAACTTGGCACCATGGGAAGAAATACTTGCCTAGGTTTGTTTTAAAGCTGCCGCCTCTTCCTTTCATTGGGTGACCCCTAATTCTTGTGTTATGCGAAGGAGCAAATAACAAGGCCCTCGTCACAGTCTCCGCCCCGGCCCTCTGCCGTGGCCCCATGGTCGCCCCTTCTCCCCGCGGAGCAGGCCCCGGCTTTGCCATCTCTCCTCGCATGGAGCCCGCTCCAGCCCCTGCAGCCTGGTTCTGGCCTTTCTCCCAGTGCCCTGGATCTGTGCGTGCGGGATGCCAGGGGTGGGCACTGGGGTTTCCTGTCTCGTTCTCTCTCCTAAGGCGCCGGGAGCTTTTCCGAGGGCGGCTGCGCAGCGAGCGGCTGTTTGCCAGATCTCTCGCAGGGGCGGAGCAGGGATTGGGGTCCCAGGGCGCGTCACTGGGCACTTCTCGCCGCTGAATTTCCTCGCCTGTTGTGGTGCCAGCCGAGCTCCGAGACCCCTGGAGTCCCTCCCTCGCTGGCGGCTCTGCACTGAACTAGCTGGGGGACCCCTGCCAGCCCTGGGACCCCTCTCCCCTCCAAACCCCCCATTCTCCCCCTTTAGACCTAGCTTCTCCCCAGCCACTGGGCCAGGAGAGACCTTCCCCCGCCCCCACTCACTGAGCTAGGAGCCCTTGGGGAGGGACCGTGGCCCAGGCTCCCTGCCCCTCCCATGGATCCAGAGGGCAGATTTCCCTTCTCCCAGCCCGTGGGGCCCTTTGCTAGAGTTTCACCAGGCACTGAACTGCAGCCCGGTCCTGGCACTGCCAGGACAAACGGGCATCACAGGGGATAGTGTGCTACAGTGATGGGTGCTGGGAGCCACTGGCTAAGAGCAGGGGGGCCAGGGAGCCAGGACACCTGGGTTCCACACTGGCTTGGGGAGGGTCGGGGGGTCCCTCAGTCAGAGCTGGGGGCAGGACTCCTTGGTTCCATGCTGGCTCAGGGAGGGGTGCGGGGTCTAGCAGACAGTGGGGGCTGGTATCAGGACTCCTGGGTTCTACGTTGGCTCGGGGCGGGGAGCAGGATCTAGCAGGCACAGGGGGTGGGGGGCCGTGACGCAGGAAGGATGCCAAGCGCACCGAGCCAGGGGATCCATTGCCATGTTTATTTGAGCCCCGGAAAGTGGGGCCCGAGCCCCCCGTCAGTGACAGCCCTTGTTGAATTCCTGCAGGGCCCAGCGCTTGTTCTCGATGCTCCCGCACAGCTGGGCGTACTCCTGCACCAGCCCCTCGAACTCGGGCCCCAGGCTCTCGTAGGCGGCCAGGATCTTCCGAGCCGTGGCCAGCTCCTGCTCCTGCTGCTGCATGGCGCCCTGCAGGCTGGCCCTGGGGAGAGGGGAGGGGTGAGTGCTAGCCGGGGCCCCCACCCGCTGCCCCACCGGAACCCCACCGTACCTGATGGCCCGATGCACCTCCACCTTCTCCGGCGAGTAGGTGTCCACCAGCACGCTCAGCTCCTCCAGCCTGCGGAGACAGCGCACGGCAGAGAGCCCTGAGCCGGCACCCCACAACTCCCCCAACTTCGTCCTCGGGGCCACTGGGGCTGGGCAAGTCACCGCCGAGCCACAGCCAGCGAGCCGGCCCCGGCTCCCGTGTCCCCGCCGAGCCCCAAACCTCCCAGCTGCCGATGAGCTCGGACCCCAGCCCGCCCGGAGGGTGACCTGTGCCCGGCCGCACTCACCGGATCTTGAGGAACATGGCGCTGCACTTCACCTCCAGGTAGTGGGTGTTGAGGCGGTCCAGCGCAGCCTGGGAGCCGAGCCGGTGCTCCTGGGCCAGGCGCTGCAGCAGGCCCAGGCAGTGCAGGAGAACCTGGGGGAGAGAGGGGCTGAGCGGCTCAGAGGGGCGGCCCCGCCCCACCCCGCCCCGCCCCACCCCTCCCGGCCCGGCCCATACCTGCGGGTAGGCGGCTCTCTGCCTCTCCAGCAGCCCCATGAGGTCCCGGCACCGGCTCCGGGCTGCCTGCCGGCGCCGCTGCTCCGCGGCCAGCCCCTCGGCCAGGGTGCAGAGCATGGCGCAGCGCGCCGTCTCCCCCGCGCGGTCTGCGGGAACAGGGGTCAGAGCGGCTCCCTCCTCCTGACCCTGGGCCCGCCCCCGCCCCACGCCCACTCACCACTCTCGGGCCGGTGGTAGCCCAGCAGGGCTAGCCCCTTGCGCCGCAGCCGCTCCTCAATCTCCTGGGGGAGGTGCTGCTGCAGCCGCGCCAGGTCCTGCACCGCGGAGGGCAGACAGAGAGAGGGCTCAGCTCCCGGGCGCCAGGGTCCCTCCCCTCCCTGTCCAGAAGAGCTGGGTTACCTGGCTCGGGGGCAGCAGCGCCAGCAGGTCAGGGGCCCCCAGGCCCAGCAGGGGGGGCCGGGAGCCACGCAGCGAAGGGCCTGGCTCCAGGATGCGGCTCAGCTCCCCCAGCAGCAGCCGCTGCTCCAGCGTCTCCAGGATCTGGGGGGAAGGAAACGGGTCAGGGAGTGTGGGGACACCGCCCCCCGTTCCCCAAACACTGCCCACCCCCAGCTAACCCCTCCCCCACCCCGTGACCCCCAGCTCTTCCCCACCCCCTCATACCCAGGGACTTCCCTATCCCCTTTGCCTTCCCTGCACCCCTGAGCCCCCAAACCCCTCCCCCTCCAATCCCTCCCCATCCCCTGAGTCCCCAAGCCTCTCCCCCTCGTCCCTCCCTTCCCCTGAGCCCCCAAACTCCTCCCCCTCTGCCCAATCCCTCCCCATCCCCTGAACTCCCAAGCCCCTCCCTCTCTCCCTCCCCCATCCGAGACCCCAAACCCCTTCCCCCTCTCCCCAATCCCTCCCCCATCCCGAGCCCCCAAGTCCCTCCTCAATCCCTCCCCCATCCCGAGCCCCGAAGCCCATCACCCTCTCCCCAATCCCTCCACCATGTCCCCCATTCTTGAGCCCCCAAACCCGTCTCCCATGCCCCCCCTACCCCATAGCCCCACTCTTCCTGAGCCTGAATCCCAGCCCAGCGCCCAATCCCTGCTCTGTTGTCACCGAGCCCCCCAGTTCTCCCCCAGTGCACCTTCCTGTCCGGCAGGGCAGGGCTGGCGTCCTCCATGCCAGCTCCCTGCTCCATCAGTGCCTCCTGCAGGAGCCGGTGCAGGGCCTCCCAGCGCAGCCAAGCTGCCCGACGCAGCTGCAGCTCCTTCCCCGCCTGCAGGGGGTGAGAAGAGGGTGAGCGGGGTGCAGCAGGGCAGCCACCCTCCCTCAGGGCGTCCCCACACATACCTGCTCTAGCTGGCGGGCCAGGGGGGCGCTGAGCCCGCTGAGGTCCAGATAGGGGGTCAGGCCGAGCAGCAGATTGGTCAAGCCAGGGTGGGCACTCGCATCCTCCTCCGTTAGCTGGCATGGGGGCAGGCAGGCACCGCCAGCTGTGGGGAGACACAGTGAGGGGGAGCAAGGGGCACCCCCCACCCAGCCTGGCCCCTCCCGCACTTACCTGGGCCCAGCAGCTCAGCACCCACGTCCTCCGGCACCCTGGTCGGCACAGCCATCACCCGCTGCAAGAGACGCGTGGGCTCAGTGGGGCCTCATCCCGGCCCCCCTCTTGGGTGCCCCCAGACCTACCAGTCAGCCAGGGGGCACCCAGCCTATGCCGAGCTGGGCCCCCAGGGGTAGGGGGCAGCCCATGCCCAGCTCCCACTGCAGTAGGGTAGGACCCCTGAAGGCCTGCCACCATGGTGGGGGGGCCTTCCACGGACACCCCCTTCAAAGAGCGCCCAGGCCAGCGCTCCTCCCCCCGGGCATCGCCCCTCCCCCAGCCATCGCCCCTCCCCCAGCCCCCTCCGGGCTCGCCCCCTCCCCGGGCATCGCCCCTCCCCCAGCCCCCTCCGGGCTCGCCGCCCCCCCGGGCATCGCCCCTCCCCCAGCCCCTTCCGGGCTCGCCCCCCCCCGGGCATCGGCCCTCCCCCAGCCCCTTCCGGGCCAGCGCTCCTCCCCCCAGGCATCGCCCCCCCCAGCCCCTTCCGGGCTCGCCCCCCCCCGGCCCCTTCCGGCTCCCCGACAGCGTCCCTCCTGCGCTGGCGGGGTCGGACCGCGGTGAGAACAGGCTCGGGGGGACCGAGCTCACCCTTCAAGAGGGGGCGCGGGTACGTCACGGTGCAGCCTCGTTTCCCGCCTTTTCTCCCGTCCTCGCTCTGCCGGGGGGCGGGTTCCACGGCCTGGGCGCGTGGCGAGCTGCGGGAGGGCGGGGCCGGCAGCCAATGGGAGCGCCGGGGGGCGGGGCTGCGAGAGGGCGGGGTAGCGTCGAGGGCGGGGCGGGGCTAGCTCTGGCCCCCTCCCGCCCACAGCGCGTGGTGCTCTCCGCCCCTTCCGCCCTCCGGAGTTGTTCACTCTGACCCCTACTGAGGGACCCGACAGGGCTGCCGTTACCCTCACCTGCCCTTCCCCCAGCCAGCCATGGGCTCTGCCCCTTCCTGAGCCCAGAGTGAGGGCATATCCCCTGCAATGGTGGGGGATGGGGGGCAGAGGGAGGCCTGTTTGGGACCAGTAATATATTCAAATGTCTGATATGCATATGCTAATTTTGCCCAGGTGGGGTATTCTGAGAGCAGGGAGGGGGCACAGAACGGACAAGCCCAGTGTCTGCCAGGTTAAGGGCCCAAGCTGGGCCTGACCTCAGACACCCCCCAGAACACCCCTCTGAACCCCAAAACCTGTCAGGAGAAAACCCAGGCATCCTCACCCCCACCCCAACCACCCACCCCCAGCGGCAGAGAACCCAGGCATCCTGGCATAGAGAAGCAGTAAAGACTGCAGCGAAAGGAGACACTGACGCGGAGTGTGAGAGTGAAAAGGCCTCATATTTCAGGGGACTCCCCCCTTGTCACTGTGCCCCCTCGGCCTCCTGCCCGCCAAGTACCTGGGGGCAAATCCCCATTTCCGGGCCCCCCCAGTCTTTTGTCCTCTTCCACCATGAGATCAGGCCCAGTGGGGCTGGGGAGGGCCTGTTCCCTTTCCCCATAGTGGCCATCTTGTGTGCAGGGCGGCCATCTTGGATGTGGGGCGGCCATCTTGGCTCCCCCATTTTGTCCCCCAAGTTCTCATCCGTCTCCACCTTGAGGTTAGTGAAGGGGATGGGTGGGGAGGAGCACTCCAAACCTGTGCCCCCCCAGTCAGCAGTGGCCATTTTGGCTCGCTTATCCTCCCCATGGGGTCCTTGACAGCACTGAGGTGGGGGGGACGTCGCAGCTCCTCCCCCTCACAGCCCACCGGTGGTATCTTGTTGGGAGGCAACCATGCTGAATGTGGGGCAGCCATCTTGGATGCGTAGCAGCCATCTTGGCTTGCTCATCTCTCTCTACCTTGATGCCCCATTTCCTGTCCCCATTCCCCCAGAGTCCTCCAGCAGCCATCTATGGTCCCTCAACATGCTCCACATTGAGCCCACGTCGGGAGGGTCGCCGGCCCCCCGTGGCGGCCATCTTGGGTGTGGGGCGCCTGTCCTGGCTCACTCGTCCTTCTCCACCTTGATCTCAAGGAAGGGGCGGAGGTCAGGGCAGAAGTCCTTGTGGGGTGGGGGGAAAGGGGCAAGGCCGGAGCCCTCCCCCTCTTCGCGGTCCTGGAAGTGGGGGTCGTAGAGGTGGGGGGGCAGGAGCTGGGCTTCAGCCGAGGGCAGGCGCTCAGAGGGCGGCCCATAGACCCGGTTGGCCTTGGCGCCGTGCTTGGCGTTGATGTCCAGGCGGTAGCAGAGCTGGGTGAGGGGGGTGGCACGGAAGCGGGGGGGCCGGGCCACCCACACCCCCGGTTCACTCGGGCTGTCCTCCTCGTCCGACATGAGCTCCTCCGTCACGCCCCGCCACAGCCGCTGCTCCTCAGGGCCCAGCAGCCGTGCCACGCCCGCCCGGTTGGCAAAGAGCTGGGGGGCGAGCCGGGGGTCAGCCCCGCCGTGCCGCGAGGGGTCCCGGCCCCACCCCTGCCACAGCCATGCCGCTGCCCAATCACACCCCGCACATGGCCCCACCTCCTGCTATTCACAACCCCCTGCCCGGCTCCAGCATAACCCCGATCCGCCTGCTGTGCCTCCCGCAGGGCCCGGCCCCTTGCTGTGCACAACACCCACCCCTCCTGCCATGCACCTCTCATGGCCCTGCGCCCCCCCATGCCCCACCCCCCGCCCTACGCTCCCTACGGCCTCCCTCGCCTCCCCTGCGCCCTCCATGGCCCCACCCCCCTGCCCTACGCTCCCTACGGCCTCCCCCGCCTCTCCTGCGCTCACCATGGCCCCACCCCCCTGCCCTACGCTCCCTACGGCCTCCCCCGCCTCCCCTGCGCCCTCCATGGCCCCACCCCCCTGCCCTACGCTCCCTACGGCCTCCCCCGCCTCCCCTGCGCCCTCCATGGCCCCACCCCCCGCCCTACGCTCCCTACGGCCTCCCTCGCCTCCCCTGCGCCCTCCATGGCCCCACCCCCCTGCCCTACGCTCCCTACGGCCTCCCCCGCCTCCCCTGTGCCCCCCCCATGGCCCCACCCCCCTGCCCTACGCTCCCTACGGCCTCCCCCGCCTCCCCTGCGCTCTCCATGGCCCCACCCCCCTGCCCTACGCTCCCTACGGCCTCCCTCGCCTCCCCTGCGCCCCCCATAGCCCCACCCCCCTGCCCTACGCTCCCTACGGCCTCCCCCGCCTCCCCTGCGCCCTCCATGGCCCCACCCCCCTGCCCTACGCTCCCTACGGCCTCCCCCGCCTCTCCTGCGCTCACCATGGCCCCACCCCCCTGCCCTACGCTCCCTACGGCCTCCCCCGCCTCCCCTGCGCCCTCCATGGCCCCACCCCCCTGCCCTACGCTCCCTACGGCCTCCCCCGCCTCCCCTGCGCCCTCCATGGCCCCACCCCCCTGCCCTACGCTCCCTACGGCCTCCCCCGCCTCCCCTGCGCCCTCCATGGCCCCACCCCCCTGCCCTACGCTCCCTACGGCCTCCCCCGCCTCTCCTGCGCTCACCATGGCCCCACCCCCCTGCCCTACGCTCCCTACGGCCTCCCCCGCCTCTCCTGCGCTCACCATGGCCCCACCCCCCTGCCCTACGCTCCCTACGGCCTCCCCCGCCTCTCCTGCGCTCACCATGGCCCCACCCCCCTGCCCTACGCTCCCTACGGCCTCCCCCGCCTCTCCTGCGCTCACCATGGCCCCACCCCCCTGCCCTACGCTCCCTACGGCCTCCCCCGCCTCCCCTGCGCCCCCCCATGCCCCACCCCCCGCCCTACGCTCCCTACGGCCTCCCTCGCCTCCCCTGCGCCCTCCATGGCCCCACCCCCCTGCCCTACGCTCCCTACGGCCTCCCCCGCCTCCCCTGCGCCCTCCATGGCCCCACCCCCCTGCCCTACGCTCCCTACGGCCTCCCCCGCCTCCCCTGCGCCCCCCCCATGGCCCCACCCCCCTGCCCTACGCTCCCTACGGCCTCCCCCGCCTCCCCTGCGCCCTCCATGGCCCCACCCCCCTGCCCTACGCTCCCTACGGCCTCCCCCGCCTCCCCTGCGCCCCCCCCATGGCCCCACCCCCCTGCCCTACGCTCCCTACGGCCTCCCCCGCCTCTCCTGCGCTCTCCATGGCCCCACCCCCCTGCCCTACGCTCCCTACGGCCTCCCTCGCCTCCCCTGCGCCCTCCATGGCCCCACCCCCCTGCCCTACGCTCCCTACGGCCTCCCCCGCCTCCCCTGCGCCCCCCCCATGGCCCCACCCCCCTGCCCTACGCTCCCTACGGCCTCCCCCGCCTCCCCTGCGCCCTCCATGGCCCCACCCCCCTGCCCTACGCTCCCTACGGCCTCCCCCGCCTCCCCTGCGCCCTCCATGGCCCCACCCCCCTGCCCTACGCTCCCTACGGCCTCCCCCGCCTCCCCTGCGCCCTCCATGGCCCCACCCCCCTGCCCTACGCTCCCTACGGCCTCCCCCGCCTCTCCTGCGCCCTCCCCATGGCCCCACCCCCCTGCCCTACGCTCCCTACGGCCTCCCTCGCCTCCCCTGCGCCCTCCATGGCCCCACCCCCCTGCCCTACGCTCCCTACGGCCTCCCCCGCCTCCCCTGCGCCCTCCATGGCCCCACCCCCCTGCCCTAGGCTTCCTACAGCCCCCACACCTGCCCTGCGCCCCCCATAGCCCCACCCCCCTGCCCTAGGCTTCCTACAGCCCCCACACCTGCCCTGCGCCCCCCATGGCCCAGGCCCCCCTGCCCTGCGCCCCCCGTAGCCCCATCTCCCTGCCCTAAGCTCCCTACAGCCCCCCCGTGCCTGCCCTGCGCCCCCCATGGCCCCACCCCCCTGCCACATCCGATACCCCACCATGCCAGGCCCCTCACCCGGTAGCGCCGGCTCCGCAGTTTCTTCTCCTCCTTTTCCTTCAGCCCCTTGAAGGGGTTCAGGGAGTTGCGATACTCACGGCGCTTGGTCAGGAAGTACGCCACGCAGGCACCTGGGCATGACAGGGCTCGGTCGGCAGCAGCCAAGGGCACCGAGGGGCCAGGGGTCGGGCAGGAAGCGCCAAGGGGCACAGAGAGGGGCCAGGGGTCGGGCAGGAAGCGCCAAGGGGCACAGAGAGGGGCCAGGGGTCGGGCAGGAAGCGCCTAGGGGCACCGAGGGGCCAGGGGTCGGGCAGGAAGCGCCGAGGGGCACAGAGAGGGGCCAGGGGTCGGGCAGGAAGCGCCAAGGGGCACAGAGAGGGGCCAGGGGTCGGGCAGGAAGCGCCTAGGGGCACCGAGGGGCCAGGGGTCGGGCAGGAAGCACCTAGGGGCACCGAGGGGCCAGGGGTCGGGCAGGAAGCACCTAGGGGCACCGAGGGGCCAGGGGTCGGGCAGGAAGCGCCTAGGGGCACAGAGAGGGGTCAGGGGTCGGGCAGGAAGCGCCAAGGGCACCGAGGGGCCAGGGGTCGGGCAGGAAGCGCCTAGGGGCACCGAGGGGCCAGGGGTCGGGCAGGAAGCGCCTAGGGGCACAGAGAGGGGTCAGGGGTCGGGCAGGAAGCGCCAAGGGGCACAGAGAGGGGCCGGGGTCGGGCAGGAAGCGCCAAGGGGCACAGAGAGGGGCCAGGGGTCGGGCAGGAAGCGCCAAGGGGCACAGAGAGGGGCCAGGGGTCGGGCAGGAAGCGCCTAGGGGCACCGAGGGGCCAGGGGTCGGGCAGGAAGCACCTAGGGGCACCGAGGGGCCAGGGGTCGGGCAGGAAGCGCCTAGGGGCACAGAGAGGGGTCAGGGGTCGGGCAGGAAGCGCCAAGGGGCACAGAGAGGGGCCAGGGGTCGGGCAGGAAGCGCCTGGGGCACAGAGAGAGGCCAGGGGTCGGGCAGGAAGCGCCAGGGGCACCGAGGGGCCAGGGGTCGGGCAGGAAGCGCCAAGGGGCACCGAGGGGCCAGGGGTCGGGCAGGAAGCGCCAAGGGGCACAGAGAGGGGCCAGGGGTCGGGCAGGAAGCGCCAAGGGGCACAGAGAGGGGCCAGGGGTCGGGCAGGAAGCGCCAAGGGCACCGAGGGGCCAGGGGTCGGGCAGGAAGCGCCAAGGGGCACAGAGAAGGGCCAGGGGTCGGGCAGGAAGCGCCAAGGGGCACAGAGAGGGGCCAGGGGTCGGTCAGGAAGCGCCAAGGGCACCGAGGGGTCAGGGGTCGGGCAGGAAGCGCCAAGGGGCACAGAGAGGGGTCAGGGGTCGGGCAGGAAGCGCCAAGGGGCACAGAGAGGGGTCAGGGGTCGGGCAGGAAGCGCCTAGGGGCACAGAGAGGGGTCAGGGGTCGGGCAGGAAGCGCCAAGGGGCACAGAGAGGGGCCAGGGGTCGGGCAGGAAGCGCCAAGGGGCACAGAGAGGGGTCAGGGGTCGGGCAGGAAGCGCCTAGGGGCACAGAAAGGGGCCAGGGGTCGGGCAGGAAGCGCCTAGGGGCACAGAGAGGGGCCAGGGGTCGGGCAGGAAGCGCCTAGGGGCACAGAGAGGGGTCAGGGGTCGGGCAGGAAGCGCCTAGGGGCACAGAGAGGGGCCAGGGGTCGGGCAGGAAGCGCCAAGGGGCACAGAGAGGGGCCAGGGGTCGGGCAGGAAGCGCCAAGGGGCACAGAGAGGGGCCAGGGGTCGGGCAGGAAGCGCCAAGGGGCACAGAGAGGGGTCAGGGGTCGGGCAGGAAGCGCCAAGGGGCACAGAGAGGGGTCAGGGGTCGGGCAGGAAGCGCCTAGGGGCACAGAGAGGGGTCAGGGGTCGGGCAGGAAGCGCCTAGGGGCACAGAGAGGGGCCAGGGGTCGGGCAGGAAGCGCCTAGGGGCACAGAGAGGGGCCAGGGGTCGGGCAGGAAGCGCCAAGGGGCACAGAGAGGGGCCAGGGGTCGGGCAGGAAGCGCCAAGGGGCACAGAGAGGGGTCAGGGGTCGGGCAGGAAGCGCCTAGGGGCACAGAGAGGGGTCAGGGGTCGGGCAGGAAGCGCCTAGGGGCACAGAGAGGGGTCAGGGGTCGGGCAGGAAGCGCCTAGGGGCACAGAAAGGGGCCAGGGGTCGGGCAGGAAGCGCCAAGGGGCACAGAGAGGGGTCAGGGGTCGGGCAGGAAGCGCCAAGGGGCACCGAGGGGCCAGGGGTCGGTCAGGAAGCGCCTAGGGGCACAGAGAGGGGTCAGGGGTCGGGCAGGAAGCGCCAAGGGGCACCGAGGGGCCAGGGGTCGGTCAGGAAGCGCCTAGGGGCACAGAGAGGGGTCAGGGGTCGGTCAGGAAGCGCCTAGGGGCACAGAGAGGGGTCAGGGGTTGGGCAGGAAGCGCCTAGGGGCACAGAAAGGGGTCAGGGGTCGGGCAGGAAGCGCCAAGGGGCACAGAGAGGGGTCAGGGGTTGGGCAGGAAGCATGTTTAGGGGCACGGGGGGGGCAAGGTGTAAACACGCACTCACCCTTTAGCTCCTTGTCAGTGTAGTTATGCTGACTCGTCACCAGTTCGTGCCTCAGTTTCTCCAACAGGAATTTCACCACCCCAATGTTCCAGGAAGACTTGATGCTGCCAAGGTGGCAGAAGGGAGGGCGAGAGTCATGCCAAAGCCCCCCATCCCACTGCCAGACAGGTCTAGAGGTTAGAGTGTGGGGCTGGGAGCCAGGACTCCTGGGTTCTATCCCAGCTCTGGGAGTGGAGGGGGCCTAGTGGATAGAGCAGAGTGGAGAGCAATCCAGGACTCCTGGATTCTCTCCCTGGCTCTAGGAGGTGGGTGGGCCTAGTGGTTATAGTGGAGCGGGAGGGGCATGCCAGGACTCCTGGGTTCATTGCGGGGAGGGACTCACCTTTCAGAGCCATTGAATCTCCTCTGGTTGGTGATGTTGTTGTGCACGTTGTGGACGAGTTTCTGTGGGGCAGACAGTGAGTCACTGGGGTGAGGGGTCCCCGAGCCGCCCCCCTCCGCCAGCCCGGCCAGCCTCCACTCACCGACAGCACCAGGTCCCTCTTGCGCCGGGAGTTCTTGGGCCCACTGCCCCGGCTGCGGCAGGGGCCACTGGTGAACCCCAGGGAGAACCGGGGCTCCCCTGGGCTGCCATTCTCCAGGGCCGTGCAGGGGGGTGGCTCCTCGGAACCCGAGGGCGAGGGTTCCCCCACGGGCTGGGGGGAAGGGGAGGGGGTGGTGGGGAAAGCCGGGACCACCACTCGCTGAAGAGGGTCCTCCAGGGGGGGCTGCTCCTCCAGCACCTGGGGGAGAAATGCATCAGCCCTGATGGTGCCCCTCACTCCCGACCCGCAGCCCCCTGGGCCCTCCCCACAGCCCCGCGGTGCCCCTCACTCCCGACCCGCAGCCCCCTGGGCCCTCCCCACAGCCCAGCGGTGCCCCTCACTCCCGACCCGCAGCCCCCTGGGCCCCCCCCACAGCCCCGCGGTGCCCCTCACTCCCGACCCGCAGCCCCCTGGGCCCTCCCCACAGCCCCGCGGTGCCCCTCACTCCCGACCCGCAGCCCCCTGGGCCCTCCCCACAGCCCCGCGGTGCCCCTCACTCCCGACCCGCAGCCCCCTGCGCCCTCCCCACAGCCCCGCGGTGCCCCTCACTCCCGACCCGCAGCCCCCTGGGCCCCCCCCACAGCCCCGCGGTGCCCCTCACTCCCGACCCGCAGCCCCCTGGGCCCCCCCCACAGCCCCGCGGTGCCCCTCACTCCCGACCCGCAGCCCCCTGGGCCCCCCCCACAGCCCCGCGGTGCCCCTCACTCCCGACCCGCAGCCCCCTGGGCCCCCCCCACAGCCCCGCGGTGCCCCTCACTCCCGACCCGCAGCCCCCTGGGCCCCCCCCACAGCCCCGCGGTGCCCCTCACTCCCGACCCGCAGCCCCCTGGGCCCCCCCCACAGCCCCGCGGTGCCCCTCACTCCCGACCCGCAGCCCCCTGGGCCCTCCCCACAGCCCCGCGGTGCCCCTCACTCCCGACCCGCAGCCCCCTGCGCCCTCCCCACAGCCCCGCGGTGCCCCTCACTCCCGACCCGCAGCCCCCTGCGCCCTCCCCACAGCCCCGCGGTGCCCCTCACTCCCGACCCGCAGCCCCCTGGGCCCTCCCCACAGCCCCGCGGTGCCCCTCACTCCCGACCCGCAGCCCCCTGGGCCCTCCCCACAGCCCCGCGGTGCCCCTCACTCCCGACCCGCAGCCCCCTGGGCCCCCCCCACAGCCCCGCGGTGCCCCTCACTCCCGACCCGCAGCCCCCTGGGCCCCCCCCACAGCCCCGCGGTGCCCCTCACTCCCGACCCGCAGCCCCCTGGGCCCTCCCCACAGCCCCGCGGTGCCCCTCACTCCCGACCCGCAGCCCCCTGCGCCCTCCCCACAGCCCCGCGGTGCCCCTCACTCCCGACCCGCAGCCCCCTGCGCCCTCCCCACAGCCCCGCGGTGCCCCTCACTCCCGACCCGCAGCCCCCTGGGCTCTCCCCACAGCCCCGCGGTGCCCCTCACTCCCGATCCGCAGCACTGGTATTGCCCTTCAAGCCTGTGTCCTGGGCACCAAGTGGGGGTTGGCGTGACTCCCACAATGCATCACTGCCAAGCAGCTCTTGGACAGGAGCCAGCTGTTCCCGGCCAGGGGGGGCTAAGCTACACCATGGCAGGGCGCAGTGGGTCTGTGGCTCACACACCCCACCCAGTCCCGAGTCTCCAGGCTGCACAGGTGAGAAACCCAGGCGTCCGGGAGGTTCTGTTGCTGCCCCTAGCTGCCTCAGCTCCTCGATCACCCCTTGGACGCTGCTCCCCAAGCCTTCAGCCTCCACCTCCTCCTCGGGCTCCTCGGCCACCGTCGGGCAGGGGCTGGCCTTGACGGTCGGGGGCGCCCCCCTCCGCAGCCCCCCCACCTCCTCCTCCAGCCGCCGCAGGGCCTGGTTGTTGGCCTTTGCCAGGGCCAGGGCGGCCTCGGCCAGCCCCACGGCCTTGTCCAGGCGCTGGTAAATGACGTGCAGCAGCTGCTCGGAGCTCTGCACTGCCAGCCCGTGGCCCGAGACACTGATGGGGGCACAGGGGGCTGGGGGTGTACCACCCCCCCCCTCTGCCCCCGGCTCCCGCTTGCAGGCACAGCAGCAGGCCGTGGCCTCCTGGGCACCGGGGGGTGAGAAGAGGATGGTGGCGCTGAAGGACATGGCGAGCCCAAGGGTTTGTGGGAGCTTCCCGCTCAGCACCCCCAGTGCGGGCATCCAGGGCATGGGCGCACCCGGGGGCGGCTCCCAGAGCCCATGGCTCCCCTGGGCGGGGGTGAGCGCTGCAGGGGCTGAGGGGAGGGAAAGTCAAGGAAAATATAACCTCTGGGGGGGGGGGGGGGCTGTGGGAAGGGGTTGGCATGACCCAGGGGTGGGTGGCTGTGGGGGGGTGACCCAAGGGGGGTGGCTGTAAGGGTGGGGTTAGCATGATGGGGGGACAGCTGTCGGGGGGTTAGTGGCTGCGAGGGGGGGGGTTGCATGACAGGGGGGTGGCTGTGAGGGGGGTGATGGCTGTGAGGGCAGGGTTGGCTTGATCCCGGGGGAGGGTGGCTGTGAGGGAGGGTTGGTGTGGCCCTGGGGGAATGAGGCTGTGAGGGGGGGGTGTGGCATGACCCAAGGGGGTGAGTGGCTGTGAGGGGGGGTGTGGGGCATGACCCAGGGGGATGGGTGCCGGGGGGGGAGTTGGTGTGACCAGGTGGGGGCCTTGGCTGCAAGGGGAGCTTGACGGCTGTGAGGCAGGGGGTGCCGTAGCCTAGACATCAGTGGCCATGAGGGCCAGGGAGTTGGCATGACCCAGGATGTGGGAAGGAGGTTGGCACCTGATCTGGGATGGGGAAGGGGGTTGGCCGGACCCGGGATGGGGGAAGGGGGTTGGCCGGACCCGGGATGGGGGAAGGGGGTTGGCGCTTGACCCGGGATGGGGGAAGGGGGTTGGCCGGACCCGGGATGGGGGAAGGGGGTTGGCGCTTGACCCGGGATGGGGGAAGGGGGTTGGCCTGACCCAGAAGTGGGTGACCCTTGAAGCTGATGTGAGACAGGCTGGGGACTGGAACGAGGCCAGGCTTGAAGTGGTTTCCATTATATCTAGGGTTGCAGGTTGGGTCAATGGCTCTCAGCCTCCCACTGTACAGATTGCTCCATTGCCACTGGCCACGGGGCTGGGGCGGGTGGGTGGCATGACAGAGGGCCGGGGGGCTGGTTGGCGTGATGGAGGGCTGGGGGGGGTTGGTGTGACACGTGGTCAGGGGTGGGTTGGCGTGATGTGGGGCCGGGTTGGCTTCATGCTGGCCGGGAGTGTTGGCGTGACGTAGGTCTGGGGGGTGGTTGGCGTGATGGATGGCCGGGGGTGGGTTGGCATGATGGAGGGCCGGGGGCAGGTTGGCGTGATGGAGGGCCGGGGGCAGGTTGGCGTGACATGGGGCCCAGTTGGCTTCATGCAGGCCGGGGTGGGGGTTGGTGTGATGGAGGGCCCGGGGGGGGGTGGTTGGCGTGATGGAGGGCTGAGGGTGGGTTGGCGTGATGTAGGTCTGCGGGGGTGGTTGGCGTGGTGGAAGGCTGAGGGTGGGTTGGCATGACATGGGGCCCGGTTGGCTTCATGCAGGCCGGGGGGGGGCTGACGTGACGTAGGTCTGGGGGGTGGCTGGCGTGATGCAGGGCCTGGGGGGGTTGGCATGACATGGGTCCCAGTTGGCTTCATGCAGGCCGGGGCGGGGGTTGGCGTGATGGAGGGCCGGGGGCAGGTTGGCATGACATGGGGCCCAGTTGGCTTCATGCAGGCCGGGGCGGGGGTTGGTGTGATGGAGGGCCCGGGGGGGGGTGGTTGGCGTGATGTAGGTCTGCGGGGGGGCTGGCGTGACGTAGGTCTGGGGGGGTTGGCGTGATGCAGGCCGGGGGGGCTGACGTGACGTAGGTCTGGGGGGGTTGGCGTGATGCGGGCCTGGGGGGGTTGGCGTGACGTAGGTCTGGGGGGGTTGGCGTGATGCAGGGCCTGGGGGGGTTGGCGTGATGTAGGTCTGGGGGGGTTGGCGTGATGCAGGGCCTGGGGGGGGGCTGGCGTGACGTAGGTCTGGGGGGGGGCTGGCGTGATGTGGGGCGAGGAGTCCTCTGGGACCCTCATTTCCATAAATGCTAATGAGGCCCCTCCCTGCCCGGGCCGTTGGTTGTTTACTTGGGGCCCAGCGGTTTAGAATCCCGGCCTGCCCAACGTTCCACGCCCTGTGTGCAGCGCGGGGGCGGGGCGGGGGCGATGGGAGGAGGGAGCGAGCGCCGGGGCCGTGTACAAAGCGCCGCGTCCCCTCGCCACCAACGCTCTCATTGGCTAGCGCGGGAGAAGCCCGAAGTAGCCGATTGGCTGTGAGCCGGCTGTCTCTAGGCCGGGCAGAAGGGAGGGGGGTTCTGAGAGCAAAGATGGGAGAAGGGGACCCTCAAGGGGGACTTTGATGTTGGGCCCTTTTCATGGCCACGCCGTAGCCATCTAGGATTTCGGGGCTGCCCCCTCAACAGATGATCCCCAGACTTGGTCACGCCAACCACCCCCCACCTCCTGTCAGGTCACGCCAACCTCTGTCATGGCCACCCAGCCTGGGTCACACCAACCACCCCCCACCTCCTGTCAGGTCACGCCAACCTCTGTCATGGCCACCCAGCCTGGGTCACGCCAACCACCCCCCACCTCCTGTCAGGTCACGCCAACCTCTGCCATGGCCACCCCAGCCTGGGTCACGCCAACCACCCCCCACCTCCTGTCAGGTCACGCCAACCTCTGCCATGGCCACCCAGCCTGGGTCACGCCAACCACCCCCCACCTCCTGTCAGGTCACGCCAACCTCTGTCATGGCCACCCCAGCCTGGGTCACGCCAACCACCCCCCACCTCCTGTCAGGTCACGCCAACCTCTGCCATGGCCACCCAGCCTGGGTCACGCCAACCACCCCCCACCTCCTGTCAGGTCACGCCAACCTCTGCCATGGCCACCCAGCCTGGGTCACGCCAACCACCCCCCCACCTCCTGTCAGGTCACGCCAACCTCTGTCATGGCCACCCCAGCCTGGGTCACGCCAACCACCCCCCACCTCCTGTCAGGTCACGCCAACCTCTGCCATGGCCACCCAGCCTGGGTCACGCCAACCACCCCCCCACCTCCTGTCAGGTCACGCCAACCTCTGTCATGGCCACCCCAGCCTGGGTCACGCCAACCACCCCCCACCTCCTGTCAGGTCACGCCAACCTCTGTCATGGCCACCCCAGCCTGGGTCACGCCAACCACCCCCCCACCTCCTGTCAGGTCACGCCAACCTCTGTCATGGCCACCCCAGCCTGGGTCACGCCAACCACCCCCCACCTCCTGTCAGGTCACGCCAACCTCTGCCATGGCCACCCAGCCTGGGTCACGCCAACCACCCCCCACCTCCTGTCAGGTCACGCCAACCTCTGTCATGGCCACCCCAGCCTGGGTCACGCCAACCACCCCCCACCTCCTGTCAGGTCACGCCAACCTCTGTCATGGCCACCCCAGCCTGGGTCACGCCAACCACCCCCCCACCTCCTGTCAGGTCACGCCAACCTCTGTCATGGCCACCCCAGCCTGGGTCACGCCAACCACCCCCCACCTCCTGTCAGGTCACGCCAACCTCTGTCATGGCCACCCCAGCCTGGGTCACGCCAACCACCCCCCACCTCCTGTCAGGTCACGCCAACCTCTGTCATGGCCACCCCAGCCTGGGTCACGCCAACCACCCCCCACCTCCTGTCAGGTCACGCCAACCTCTGTCATGGCCACCCCAGCCTGGGTCACGCCAACCACCCCCCACCTCCTGTCTGGTCACGCCAACCTCTGTCATGGCCACCCCAGCCTGGGTCACGCCAACCACCCCCCCACCTCCTGTCAGGTCACGCCAACCTCTGTCATGGCCACCCCAGCCTGGGTCACGCCAACCACCCCCCACCTCCTGTCTGGTCACGCCAACCTCTGTCATGGCTGCCCACGCATGGTCCTCCTCCCCATCCATCCTCCCCACGCCTGGCCAGTGATGCTAGAACGTTTTTAAAAGTGGGGGGTTGAAAGCCAACCCTGTGCAGCCCACCCCCACGCTGAGGCTGGGAGCACTCCCTGCACCCATTCCTATGCACACGGCCCTTCTCCCCCCCCCCCCACACCGGACTTCTCCACCGCTCCCCTCCCCGTCCGTCCCTCCCCAGGCTGGGCCTTCTCCACCCCTCCCCTCCCGATTCGTCCCTCCCCACACCAGGCCTTCTCCACCCCCTCCCCTTCCTTCCCCACACCGGCCTTCTCCCCTGGGGCCTTCTCCCCTGGGTGCGTGTACATCTCTCCTCCTCTCTGTCCTCCCACCCGCAAGAGCTGTGCAACCGAATCCTGCTCCCCCACAAATATCTACCCACCCCCCTCCAGGCCCTTCCCTGCCCACCCCCCCACCGCATCTATCCCCCTCCCCTGTCCAGCCCCCCCACATCATCCCCCCTCCCCATCCATCCCCCTGCATCTATTCTCCTCCCCCTCCAGCCCCCCCCGCATGTATTCCCCTCCCCCATCCAGCTGCCCCTCCCCGTCCAGCCCCCCTGCATCTATTTCCCCTCACCCTCAACCCCCCTGCATCTATCTATTCCCCACTCGCTCCCAACCAGCCACCCCTCCCCCATCCAGCCGCATCCCATGTACCTATCCCCCCCAGCCCCCCACCAGCCGCCCCCTCTGGATTGCACACGGCCCTGCCCCAGGCCGCCTCTTTGCACGTGTGCCCAGGCCAGGCAGCACAGGGGGGTGGGGTGGGGGGCCCGGCCTGGCCCCCCAGCGCCCCAGGTAAAGGATACAGGAAGGTCGCGGGCGGCTCTTTGTATTCGTGTGTGTGCACCAGGGGACGTGGGCCACATGCCGCCCCCCCACCCGCTCTGATTGGCCGGGGCACTGCACACGCCCGCCCAGCTTCCCCCCCAGCTGCACACGCCCGCCCTCAGCACACACCGCTCCCCCGGCTGTTCCCACCCCTCAACCCCCCCCGCTGCTCCCACCCCCCCAGCTGCACACGCCCACCCTCAGCACACTGCTCCCCCGGCTGTTCCCACCCCTCAACACCCCCCAGCTGCTCCCACCCCCCCAGCTGCACACACCCGCCCTCAGCACACACCGCTCCCCCGGCTGTTCCCACCCCTCAACCCCCCCCGCTGCTCCCACCCCCCCAGCTGCACACGCCCGCCCTCAGCACACTGCTCCCCTGGCTGCTCCCACCCCTCAACCCCCCCCGCTGCTCCCACCCCCCCAGCTGCACACGCCCGCCCTCAGCACACTGCTCCCCCGGCTGCTCCCACCCCTCAACACCCCCAAGCTGCTCCCACCCCCGCAGCTGCACACGCCCGCCCTCAGCACACTGCTCCCCCGGCTGCTCCCACCCCTCAACACCCCCAAGCTGCTCCCACCCCCGCAGCTGCACACGCCCGCCCTCAGCACACCGCTCCCCCGGCTGTTCCCACCCCTTAACACCCCCCCCGCTGCTCCCACCCCCCCAGCTGCACAGGCCCACCCTCAGCACACTGCTCCCCCAGCTGTTCCCACCCCTCAACACCCCCCCGCTGCTCCCACCCCCCCAGCTGCACACGCCCGCCCTCAGCACACACCGCTCCCCCGGCTGTTCCCACCCCTCAACCCCCCCCCACTGCTCCCACCCCCCCAGCTGCACACGCCCGCCCACAGCACACACTGCTCCCCCGGCTGTTCCCACCCCTCAACCCCCCCCCGCTGCTCCCACCCCCCCAGCTGCACACGCCCGCCCTCAGCACACCGCTCCCCCGGCTGTTCTCACCCCTTAACACCCCCCCGCTGCTCCCACCCCCCCAGCTGCACACGCCCGCCCACAGCACACACTGCTCCCCCGGCTGTTCCCACCCCTCAACCCCCCCTGCTGCTCCCACCCCCCCAGCTGCACACGCCCACCCACAGCACACACTGCTCCCCCGGCTGTTCCCACCCCTTAACACCCCCCCGCTGCTCCCACCCCCCCAGCTGCACACGCCCGCCCACAGCACACACTGCTCCCCCGGCTGTTCCCACCCCTCAACCCCCCCTGCTGCTCCCACCCCCCCAGCTGCACACGCCCGCCCTCAGCACACACCGCCCCCCCAGCTGTTCCCACCCCTCAACCCCCCCCCGCTGCTCCCACCCCCCCAGCTGCACACGCCCGCCCACAGCACACACTGCTCCCCCGGCTGTTCCCACCCCTCAACCCCCCCCCCCCGCTGCTCCCACCCCCCCAGCTGCACACGCCCGCCCTCAGCACACACCGCTCCCCCGGCTGTTCCCACCCCTCAACCCCCCCCGCTGCTCCCACCCCCCCAGCTGCACACGCCCACCCTCAGCACACTGCTCCCCCGGCTGTTCCCACCCCTCAACCCCCCCCGCTGCTCCCACCCCCCCAGCTGCACACGCCCACCCTCAGCACACTGCTCCCCCGGCTGTTCCCACACCTCAACCCCCCCCGCTGCTCCCACCCCCCCAGCTGCACACGCCCACCCTCAGCACACTGCTCCCCCGGCTGTTCCCACCCCTCAACACCCCCCAGCTGCTCCCACCCCCCCAGCTGCACACGCCCGCCCTCAGCACACACCGCTCCCCCGGCTGTTCCCACCCCTCAACCCCCCACGCTGCTCCCACCCCCCCAGCTGCACACGCCCACCCTCAGCACACTGCTCCCCCGGCTGTTCCCACCCCTCAACACCCCCCAGCTGCTCCCACCCCCCCAGCTGCACACGCCCGCCCTCAGCACACACCGCTCCCCCGGCTGTTCCCACCCCTCAACCCCCCCCGCTGCTCCCACCCCCCCAGCTGCACACGCCCGCCCTCAGCACACTGCTCCCCTGGCTGCTCCCACCCCTCAACCCCCCCCGCTGCTCCCACCCCCCCAGCTGCACACGCCCGCCCTCAGCACACTGCTCCCCCGGCTGCTCCCACCCCTCAACACCCCCAAGCTGCTCCCACCCCCGCAGCTGCACACGCCCGCCCTCAGCACACTGCTCCCCCAGCTGTTCCCACCCCTCAACCCCCCCCCGCTGCTCCCACCCCCCCAGCTGCACACGCCCGCCCTCAGCACACACCGCCCCCCCAGCTGTTCCCACCCCTCAACCCCCCCCGCTGCTCCCACCCCCCCAGCTGCACACGCCCGCCCACAGCACACTGCTCCCCCGGCTGTTCCCACCCCTCAACCCCCCCCCCACTGCTCCCACCCCCCCAGCTGCACACGCCCGCCCACAGCACACACCGCTCCCCCGGCTGTTCCCACCCCACAACCCCCCCCCAGCTGCACATGCCCACCCTCAGCACACTGCTCCCCTGGCTGCTCCCACCCCTCAACCACCCCCCCGCTGCACACGCCCGCCCTCAGCACACACCGCTCCCCCGCTGTTCCCACCCCACAACCCCCCCCCGCTGCTCCCACCCCCCCAGCTGCACACGCCCACCCTCAGCACACTGCTCCCCCGGCTGTTCCCACCCCTCAACACCCCCCAGCTGCTCCCACCCCCCCAGCTGCACACGCCCGCCCTCAGCACACACCGCTCCCCCGGCTGTTCCCACCCCTCAACCACCCCCCCGCTGCTCCCACCCCCCCAGCTGCTCCCACCCCCCCAGCTGCACACGCCCGCCCTCAGCACACTGCTCCCCCGGCTGTTCCCACCCCTCAACACCCCCCAGCTGCACACTCCCGCCCTCAGCACACACCGCTCCCCCGGCTGCTCCCACCCCTCAACCACCCCCCCGCTGCTCCCACCCCCCCAGCTGCACACGCCCGCCCTCAGCACACTGCTCCCCCGGCTGTTCCCACCCCTCAGCCACCCCCCACTGCTCCCACCCCCCCAGCTGCACACGCCCGCCCTCAGCACACACCGCTCCCCCGGCTGTTCCCACCCCTCAACCCCCCCCCACTGCTCCCACCCCCCCAGCTGCACACGCCCGCCCTCAGCACACACCGCTCCCCCGGCTGTTCCCACCCCTCAACCCCCCCTGCTGCTCCCACCCCCCCAGCTGCACACGCCTGCCCTCAGCACACACCGCTCCCCCCAGCTGCTCCCACCCCCTCAACCCTCCCCCCGGCTGCTCCCACCCCACCAGCTACAAACACCCACCCACAGCGCACACACCCCCAGCTGCTCACACGCCTGCCTCCCCCCCCACATGCATTCCTTGGTGGGTCCCTGCCAGGGGCACCCCAGCTGTTCCCATCCCCCAACCGCTTCCCCCCCCCCTCAGCTGCATATGCCCACCCCCAGCACGCACTGCTCCCCCGGTGGCTCCCACCCCCCCTTCCGCAGCTGCACATGTGGGCCCACAGCTTGCACACCCCCAGCTGCACACATCTCCCTCTCCTGCATGCCTCAGTGGGGCCCTGCCAGGGACACCCCAACATGCTCCCACCTTCCCAGTCCCCCGCAGCCACCCTCTCTCTGTCCTTTCTCCCCTCCTGGGTTGGCTCCCTGTCCCCCTCTCCCCCGGTGCTCCACCCTCCCTCTCTTCATGGCCCAGCTCCGGAGCACCCTTGTCTCTTACTCTCCCCCCACCTCCATCCCCCCTTTCCCACTCCTCACCCTACGGTGGGGATACAGGGGAATGGGCAGTGGGGTCAAGCAGAGATGGGGTGCGGGCAAGGTTAACCCTGGGTCACCTCCCACAGAGTGACCCAGCAAAGAAGTGGGGGTGAGATGGGGTGTGAGAGGCAGGATTGAGGAGCATGGGCCACTTGGGGGGAGCCCAGGACTCCTGGGTTCTCTCCCTGGCTCCAGGAGGGGAGTGGGGTCTAGTGGTTAGAGTGGGCAGGGGCTGGGAGCGAGGACTGACTCCTGGCTTCTCTCCCTGGCTCTGGGAAGGAAGTAGGGTCCATTGGTCAGTGGGGCTGGGAGCCGGACTCCTGGGTTCTATGCCCGTCTCCTTGCTGCTCCCTGGTGGGTTGTTGACATGCAGCCACCTCGGCATCGCAGGCGAAGGCAGGGCACAGGGCCGGTTCCGAAGCCCATGGAACATGATCCGGCCGGATGGCACCGACCCCGGGCCGGCTCTGGGGTGGGCTGCACAGAGCAAATCCACCTGTCGCCACTGACACCCTCATTGGCCAGCTTCACCTTCCAGCCCCACATCTTGTCTGTGCTGGCTGGGACAGTCGCTCCCGGCTGTATCCATGGGGCTGCACTCCCCCCCGCAGCGCTGGCTGGGACAGGGGCTCCCGGCTGCACTCCCCCCCGCAGCGCTGGCTGGGACAGGGGCTCCCGGCTGCACTCCCCCCCGCAGCGCTGGCTGGGACAGGGGCTCCCGGCTGTACTCACCCCCCCAGCGCTGGCTGGGACAGTCGCTCCCGGCTGTACCCACACAGCTGTACTCACACCTGTAGCACTGGCTCACGCCCAGCTCGTCCTCATTTCCCACTCCCCCATTTGCGGGGTCAAGCACCACTGGCCGGCCCCTGGCAGGCGAATGACAAACCGCACCTGACAGGCGGCCGATGCCCTGGTGAGTTCCCCTCTGGGGATCTGCCAGGCAGCCAGCTTCTACCGCAAGGAAAGGCCACACTGGCAGAGCCTCCTCGCTCGCCCCCAGCTGGCTCTGAGCCTTTGTTCGAGGAATTAATGAACTGGGGCCCGCTGGGCAGTGCCACAATACTCCCTGGAAGCCAGCAATGCGCAAGGGTCAGGCGAGGTTGCCCGGGCCCTGTCCCTGGGGATTTACAGCTGGTAGGGGTTGCCCCTCAGGCTGTAAAGCCAGGAGCAGCCAGGCACTGGCCCTGCAGATGCTGACTGCCCCCCTCGGCGATGTCCCCTGTGCCTCCCCCAGCCTTCCTGGGAGGCCAGAGAATTCAGGGTCAGAGCACTGCGTCCAGCCCCCAGCCTGCCTCCCCACCCCCCACCGGATTCCCCGAGCCAGGCTCCCCCTGATCCGGGGCAGGTTGATGCCCAGGGAGTGGGTGGCGCAGGCGGGCCAGGCTGGGCTCACTAGCAGCCCAGCTTAGGACTAGGCCCACCCCCTACCCCCCCAAATGACGACACTCTCCAGCAGTGGGACAGAAACAAGCTTTATAGGGAGCCAGCAGGGTCCTCGCACCATGGGCCCCTGCAGCCACCCCATGGCCCTAGCTCCACCCCCAGCTATAGGCCATGTCCCCCGCCATGTGCAGTTACCCCAGCCACGCCCCTTCCTTTGTAACCTTCAGGGAATCCCCATGGCCAATCTGTGCCCCCCCCCGCGGCCCCAGCCCACACTCAGGCGGCCCCGTCCCCCTGCGGGTCCCCGCAGTACTGAGCGTGAAGCTGGGCCACGTCGTCGGTGGAGACACGGACCCAGCCGTCCTGCCGGACATGGTACAGGTTGACCTCGCCCCCGGAGTAGGCATCGCGGTAGGTGGCCTGGTAGATGGCACGGCGGGCCAGGTCGTAGGCCTCCTCGGCTGACAGGTCGGACGCGTAGCCGCGGTCTAGCACCCCGTAGGCATACACCGAGCCCGAGCCCACGGAGAAAGCGGTGCCTGAGAGGCGGTTCCCCTCACTGTCCACATAGTACAGGCCTGAGGGAAGAGGGGGGTTACTGCAGGCTCCCCCCGGAGATGCGGTCCCCCCTCCCCAGCTACGGGGTCCCCCCTCTTCCCAGAGACAGGGGGCACTGCACATGTAACTCCTCTCCCCAAAGTGAAGCCCAAGGAGAGAGGATGGGGCAATGAGGGTCCCCTGGAAGGTGTAGATAAGGGGATCACCCCAAGGGGGAAGGTGGGACAAGTGAATGGAGGGGGGAGGAGCTGGGGAGGGGGCTGGGTACTCTGGGGCCCCGGGGGGCAGGGAGAATCCCGGGAGGGGGCTGGGTGCTCTGGGGCAGGGGTGCCCTCACCTGGGCCCCGCTTGTCCCAGCCGCAGATCATGGTCCCCAAGCGGAGGCCCAGCCCCTTGTACTGATACACCATGTTGGCCAGCAGCTTGGAGGCGGCGGCCACGGAGATGCGCTCCTTGTTACGCAGCTGGTAGATGCGGCACTGCCGGGCCAGCAGCCGCTCCCAGAAGCTGCAGTCGGCGGCGCCGCCCGCCATGGTGCCCAGCAGGTAGGGGTTGATCTCGATCACCTTCTTCACCGTCTGCGAGGCCACGTAGGAGCCGGCTGTGGCCCGCGAGTCCACCGCCACCACCACGCCCTCCTGGAACTGGGGGAGGAGGGGTCAGGGGGCACCGAGCTGGGGTACGCCCCCCCAGGGCACAGTGCCCCCCCCACACCCTCCTAGAACTGGGGGAGGAGGGGTCAGGGGGCACCGAGCTGGGGTACGCCCCCCCAGGGCACAGTGCCCCCCCCACGCCCTCCTAGAACTGGGGGAGGGAGGATCAGGGGGCACCAAGCTGGGGTACGCCCCCCCAGGGCACAGTGCCCCCCCCACACCCTCCTAGAACTGGGGGAGGGAGGATCAGGGGGCACCGAGCTGGGGTACGCCCCCCCAGGGCACAGTGCCCCCCCCACACCCTCCTGGAACTGGGGGAGGGAGGATCAGGGGGCACCGAGCTGGGGTACGACCCCCCGGAGCACAGTGCCCCCCCAAGCACAGTGCCCCCCAC
This sequence comes from Caretta caretta, assembly GCF_965140235.1. Lineage (NCBI taxonomy): Eukaryota > Metazoa > Chordata > Testudines > Cheloniidae > Caretta > Caretta caretta. The sequence continues at coordinate 39,070,501 of NC_134218.1, read as the reverse complement.
CACCACACCCTCCTGGAACTGGGGGAGGAGGGATCAGGGGACACCGAGCTGGGGTACGACCCCCCAGAGCACAGTGCCCCCCACCGCCACTTTCCTGCCACTGGAGGGGTGGGCGGGTCAGGGGCCCAAGCCCGGCTATGGCCCCCCTGGGGCAAGGCACCCCCACTCAGAGGATGGCAGCCCCATTCCTACACCCTCGCTCCACCCCAGATCACTGCCCAACCCACTCCGGAGCAGAGGGGCTGACCCTGACCCCACTGTGCCCCCCATATGGACTCTGGCGCAGCCCTCAATCCCCTTCCCTGCAGCATGTCACAGGGGGCACCCCCCTAATTCCCGCCCCACACACATAGCAGAGTCTGTGCCCCGCCCCCTCCTCCTATGGGGGGGGTCTCCCAGCCTAGCCCCGCCCCCTCCTCCTATGGGGGGGGTCTCCCAGCCTAGCCCCGCCCCCTCCTCCTATGGGGGGGGTCTCCCAGCCTAGCCCCGCCCCTGGCTGGCGCTGCCCTTGGGGCGAGGGGGGGTCTCCCTCTCCGGCCCCGCCCACCTTGAAGGCCAGCGTGGTGGTCCCGTGCAGCAGCTCGATCCTGGCGTCCCCCGCGGCCGGGAGCCCCCAGGCGGGCGGGGCCAAGCCGGGCGGGCCTGGGGCCGGGCGGGGCCCGGGGGCCTGGAGCTCGCAGCGCCCCGCCAGCCCGAAGAAGCCGGCCCGGTTGACGGCCAGCTCCGGCGGCAGCAGGCTGGCCAGCGCCATCTTAGGTGAGGGCAGGATGGGGGCGTGGCCTCGCCCTGTCCCATATGTAAGGCCGGCCGCCATCTTGGGTGAGGGCACAGCGTGACTCGGCGGCACTGTGACCGCCATGTTGGACGGAAGGGCTCTGTGACTTCACCTCCTATCAGATGTATGGTGCGTGGGCGCCATCTTCGGTGAGGGCAGCGCATGCGCCTTGAAGGCGAGCTGGCTAGACGACCTAGGTCACTCACAGGGTTCGGAGGCCAGCTTGGGTTGGGGTGATGGGCTCGCGTAAAGCTGTGCGTGGCGGCCATCTTGGAAAAAGGCAAGGCGGCTTCACTACCTGCTGAAAGCGGCGGTCCGTCCTCTTTCCGAGGTCAGTGAAGATCACGTGACAGATCCCGCAGCGGCCATCTTGGTTATGAGCAGCCTCACTTCGCTCCCGTCTAACACATGGTGAGCGGCGGCCATCTTTATTAGGGGCATGACTGGCCCTGGAAAGGGCGGGGGCTGCAGCCCCGCGCGCCGCCCGTCCCCCAGCGCGTGCAAATCCTCCTGGGGCAGGTCACACCTGCGGTCCGTGTGCAAGGGCCGTGCAACCTCGGGCTGCCACCTTTCTACTCCCATCCAGCCGAACACCCTGGCCCCGCCCCCTCACTCATTTTCACTGGGGTGGGGTTGGGGCGGGCCAGGTCTCTGGCTGGGATGGAGGGGGATCAGGGTTGGGGCTGGGGGAGTGAGGGCTCTGGCCGGGGGGGCGGGCACCGGGGTGGGGCTGGGATGGAGGGGGATCAGGGTTGGCGTGGGGGGGTTAGGGCTCTGGCTGGGGGCAGTGCGTGGAGCCCCCTCACTACCCCTTGGAGCTGGAGGGGGGACATGCTGCTGCTTCCAGGAGCCACGCGGGGCCAGGGCAGGCAGGGAGCCTGCCTTAGCCCTGCCGTGACACTGACCAGACTCTTAATGGCCCGGTCAGCAGGTATTCCTGTCCAAAACTGGACACCTGAGACCCCTAGTGCAACCCCCCCTGCACACTCACTTATCAGTTGGCAGCCTCTGGGGGCCAGTGTGCAAAGCCCCTTTGTGAATGTGCAAACCACCTGGGAGTGTGCAACAGCCCACATGAGTGTGCAACCCCCATTGTGAGTGTGCAACACCCTTTCGACTGCGCAACCCTTCTTTGCCGCATGTTTGTGCATCCCATCATGTGAGCATGCAACTCCCGGGAGCATGCAAATCCCCCTTTGGGAGTGTGGGAACCATTTGGGAGTGTGCAAGCCCCCTTGATGAGTGTGCAAGCCCTTTTTGCAAATTGGTAAGCTCCTGGGTGTGTGCAACCCCCTTTGTGAGTGTGCAACACCCCCTTGACTGTGCAACCCCTCTTTGCCAGTGCACAACTCCCCCTTTTCATTTATGCAAACCCCTTTGTGTGCATGCAAATCTCTTGCTGGGTGTGAAAATCCCTTTGCAATATGCAGATTCCCTTGGGAGCCTATAAATTGCCCCATGAATGTGCAAGCTACTGTCTCTGTGTGCAACTTCCCCCCCCTCCCCCCCAGAGCATGCAACTCCCTCAAACCTTCTTGGAGAGGTGGGGGTAAAACAAAGCCCTGTGCTGGAGTCAGCTGCCCCTGATGTGCACGAAAATGCCTGGTGTGTAAGGGTGGCTCCTTGCCCGTCAACATGTGTGTGTACAACCCCAACTCAAGAGTGCAAAATGCCTGGGGCTGGGCCAGCCCCCTTTGCACGGCAGCCAGTGGCTCCCTATGCAGGTGCAGCCCCCCTCTCAGGCTCCCCTGTCTCTGTGTGCAAGCTACCCCTTGTATGGATCAAAACACACCAGCCCCCACATGCATGTGCACAATCCCCTCTGAGTGTGCAAAGTGCTCTGCCATGCCCCATGTACAATTCCTCTGAGTGCATCCCCACCCCATTTGTACAGAACCCCTTGCACCTGGCCGTATGCCTTTGGGTGTGCCAAGTACCCGGGCACGTGGAAAGCAGACGGCAGGTGTGCCAATTCCCCCCGACCCTCCAAACGCCTTGGGCATGCAAAGCCCCGCTGAGACCGTGCAAAAGTCCTTGTGCGAGTGCAAAGCCCCTTGTGCGCGTGCAACCCCCTCCCCACCTCGGGTGTGTGTGCTGCCACTCCCCTCCTGAGCATGGAGACACCCCCATTTCCCCCGCGGCCCCCCCAGCCCTGGTAGGTGTGGGGCGAGGGGTCCGGTGCTGTTACCTGACACATCCCCTGTGCGTCTCTCTCTGCCCCCAGCTCTGGGCAGGGGACGCGGCGTGGGGGTGGGGGACGCCGGGCTGAGCAATGGAGCGTGACAGGAGCTGACAAGGCAGCATCTGGGTGGGGGGGAATCAGAGACCGACCGGGGGGCTCCCTCCCGCCCAGCGCTGCTCCCCCTCCCCCCCACTCTCTCCTGCCCCAATGACACTGTCTCCCCTCCCCCCAGCGACATTCCCCTCCCCCGTCCCCCTATATTTGCTGGTACCCTCCCTCCCCGCCCCACTCTCCTGGCTGTCCCATGGCTCTGCAGGACTTACTGTGCTGCGGGCCCCGCCCCCCGCCGCCCCCGTGGCCCCTGCCACCCCCCTGCCCGGTGCCTGCTGACACCCCCTGCCCCCTGCCCCATGGCACCACCACGCTGGCCTTCCGGCTGGCCCAGGGCGTGGTGGCAGCAGCTGACACCCGCTCGTCCTGCGGCACCTACGTGGCCTGCCCGGCCTCCCGCAAGGTGCTGCCCGTCCACGCCCGGCTGCTGGCCACCACCTCGGGGACCTCGGCCGACTGCGCCACGTGGCTGCGGGCCCTGCGCTGCCAGCTGGCCCTGCGCTGCCAGGAGGACGGGCGGGAGCCGGGCGTGGCCGAGGCGGCGGCGCTGCTGGCGGGCGGGCTGCGGGCGTGGCGGGGGCGCGGGCTGGGCGTGGCCGTGGCGCTTTGCGGCTGGGACCGCGCCGGCCCCGGCCTCTGGTACGTCCACAGCGACGGCACCCGCCTGCCCCTGGACCTGGTGGCCGTGGGCTCCGGCTCGCCCTACGCCTACGGGCTGCTGGACGGGGCCTACCGCCCTGACATGCCGCCCGCCGCCGCCTACGCCCTTGCCCGCCGCGCCGTGGCCCACGCCGCCCGCCGCGACGCCTACTCCGGGGGCTGCGTCGACGTCTTCCACGTGCGCCAGAGCGGCTGGGTCTGGGTGTCCCGCGGCGACGTGGGGGAGCTGGGGGGCCTGGCCCGGGCACCGGGGCCCACCGAGGAGGAGGAGGGAGCAGAACAGACCAGTGTGGACCAGTATAAACCAGCAGGAACCAGCCTGGAGCATCATTAGCCCGTCTATACCAGGATAAACGGACTTGGAGCATTATGAATCGGCGCGGCCCAGCGCTCAGCAGCACGACGTGGCTCAGAGCAGCGCAAAACAGCCGGGCACCGTGTCTACACCCGGCTTGGACCCACCCCGCTCCAGCAGCCCCGCGCCGGACCGGCGTAACCCAGCCTGGCCTCCCGCGAAGCAGCAGGCCCCGGGCGCCACCAGCCCACCCTGCCGGACCCCCTGGGACCGCCCAAGCAGCGGGCCCTGGGCGCAGGCGGCTCTGGCCGGAACTGGAATAAAGCAGCAGATGAGCAATAAACGCGGCTGTGGCCGGGCAGCGCGGTATCTGGGGGCCGAGATGTATGTGGGGGGGGGTTTCCATGTTTATCTCCCCATCTGGCACCAGCCCTCCATCCCCCGCCCCACAGCACCCCCTGCAGGCGAGGCTGGGACTGGAGTAACTGGGAGCCCCACGCGCCCGGCTGCTGGGGGGTGTTATTCCAGCCACGCCCTGGGCATGTCACTCCCTGATCTGAACTGGGGTCCGGGGGCGGCAGGGTCTGGGCTCCCCCCGACTCCTCCTTCCGCTCGGCTGCTTCGCTCCCCCTCCGACTGCACTGCCCCACGGCCCTGCCACGCAGCCAGCTGCCCGCCCCGTCTTTGTCCCTCCGTCCCTCGCTCCCTGCCCCACTCCTTCTGTCCCTGCCCCACTCCTTCCGTCCAGCCCTGCTCCCTCCGTCCCTCGGTCCCTGCCCCACTCCTTCCGTCCAGCCCCACTCCCTCCATCCCTCTGTCCCTGCCCCACTTCCTCCGTCCCTGCCCCACTCCTTCCGTCCAGCCCCACTTCCTCCGTCCCTCGGTCCCTGCCCCACTCCTTCCGTCCAGCCCCACTCCCTCCATCCCTCGCTCCCTGCCCCACTCCTTCTGTCCCTGCCCCACTCCTTCCGTCCAGCCCTGCTCCCTCCGTCCCTGCCCCACTCCTTCCGTCCAGCCCCACTCCCTCTGTCCCTCTGTCCCTGCCCCACTCCTTCTGTCCCTGCCCCACTCCTTCCGTCCAGCCCTGCTCCCTCCGTCCCTCGGTCCCTGCCCCACTCCTTCCGTCCAGCCCCACTCCCTCCGTCCCTCTGTCCCTGACCCACTTCCTCCGTCCCTGCCCCACTCCTTCCGTCCAGCCCCACTCCCTCCATCCCCCTGTCCCTGCCCGACTCCTTCCATCCTGCCCCACTCCCTTCATCCCTCTGTCCCTGCCCCACTCCCTCCCTCTGGCTCTCACATTGACCCACCATCTCTTGCTCCCCTCTTTCCCCCATTGCTCTGCTCTGTCCCACCAGCCCCTGCTGAACCCCCTCCCCATATGTCTGGGGGGACCCCAGTGTTCACGGAGGCCCCATTAGCAGGTCCTTCATGCTCCAGCAGAGCGAGGGAGGGGGAAGGGCCAGCGGAGCAGTGCCCCCACCCTTCTTTGCTACTGTTGGGGGGGTCCTGCTGGCCCCCCTCCCCTTCTCATTTACATAGAAATTAAATTGGAGACAAAGACACTTGGGCAGATCAGTCATTATAGCATCCGCCCCCGGGGCCCTGCATGAACCCAGGAGTCCTGCCTCCCAACCCTTCCCCCAGCTTGAACCACCAGACCCTACTCCCCTCCCGGAGCCGGGAGGGACCCCAGGCATTTGGGCCCCGCAATGAGGCAGAGGTTTGTAGTTTACAAAATAAAGTGTTTATTACGAAATTATAACATGGACACTTCCCCCTCTTCTCGAACACAATCGTACGTCCCTCCCACCCTACACAATGGCACCCCCCCCCGCAGTATCCAGTGGGATTAAAAGTCCCAGAGCAGAATCCAAGGGTGGTCAAGGGGTCTGGTGGCTTGGGGGGGGGCAGGGGTCTGGTGGATCAGGGAAGTTCCTAGATCTGTGGGGTCCAGCCCACGCCCTCATCCCCTGGGATTTCTTGGGGCTCTCCTGGCTGGGGGCGGCGGCAGGATGCGACGGTGGGGGTCTCAGCCTGATGGGGGGGCTGGATAAGGCATTAATCGGGGGCGGGGGGTCACGGTCAGTCACAGTGGGCGAATGGCCATGGGGGCGAACACAGGACAAAGGCCGAGCTGGGGCGGGGGAGGCCATGGGGCCGAAGCACTGAGAGGGGGCAGGGCGGAGCAGGGGAGGGGTGGGTGCCATGGCCAGATGTAGCCACTCCCCCATGGCCCTGGCCATGCCTTGGGGGCTGAGAAGGGGGTGTGGCTGGAAGTGGGAGCGGCCTGCTTGGGGGCGTGGCTAGGAGAGTGTTGTGGGCCTGCAGGAGTGGCCATGGCATGGCCTGGCGGTGGGCGTGGCCTCACTGGTGTGGCCAGGAGGTGGGCATGGCCTTGCTGGTATGACCTACAGGGAGGGGGGCGTGGCCTTGCAGGTGTGGTCAGGAAGTGGGCGTGGTCAAGTGGCATGCCCCGGGCATGGCTGGAGGTGGGCGTGGCCATGCTGGCATGACCCAGAGGGAGGGGCGTGGCCTCTCAGGAGTGGCTGGGAGGTGGGCGTGGCCTCAGGCGGGCCCCTCTTGGCCCCCATAGAGCTCGGCCACAGTGCAAAAGAGGGGCCCCCACTCACCAGGGTTGCCCCCCTCCCCCTCGCTGCCCCCCAGGAGGAGCCCAGGGGGCTGAGGCTGCCGCAGGGCGTGTCCCCCCCCGTCGTAGCCGTAGACCTGCAGCGAGTCGTGGGGGGGCCCGGGGGTCGGCGTTGGCCCGTCCCAGGCGGGCGGCGAGGCAGGCGGGGGGGGCCAGGGAGGAGTCCGGGGGCGGGTGGACGCTGCAGGGCAGCCATGTCGAAGGCCTGGGTGTCGGCCTCGCCCCCCCCGTAGCTGATGATGTTTTCGCACACCTTGCCCTCTCCGCCGGCGCTGCCCGCGCCCCCCCTTGGGGCGCCCCCAGGCCAGGAGCCCTGCCAGCGCTGGGGGGAGGGGGGTCAGTGCTGGGCCCCCAGAGGCCCTCCTACCCCAGCCATCCCTCCCCTATCCTGCCCCCAGCCCTCCCATACCCCCCATCTGGGTGCCACCTGGCCCGTCCCCCCGGTTCCTCTCCTCCATCCATGCCTGCCTTGGGGCCCCCCGGGCCAGGAGCCCCGCCAGCGCTGAGGGGAGGGGGGTCAGTGCCGGGCCCCCAGAGCCCCTCCCCCATCCCGTCCCCCCAGACCCCACACCCCCCTCACCGAGCAGGCTGGTGCCGCAGCCCAGGATGGCCAGCAGGGCAGCAGTGCTGAGCCCGGGGGGGCACGGGCAGCGGGGGGGGGGGGCTGGCAGGAGCGCAGGCTGCCATCGGGCCGGCACTGGCAGATGCTCAGCGTCAGGGTGGGGGTGCCCGTCAGGGCGGGACGTCCCCCATCCACCAGCTCCAGGGGCACCAGCAGGGGGGGCCCACCTGGGGGGGGGCAGCCACAGGGCCTGGAGCAGGAGAGCGGCTGAACCATCTGGGGGGAGACGCAGAGAGTAAGTGAGGGGGTTGGGGGAGGGGTGGTGAGCAGAGGGGAAGGGGACAGTGTGGGGGGCCAGGGGAGGAGTGGGGAAGTGGGGGGACTTTGGGAAGGCCGGGGACAGAGGACAGCGTGGGGGGACAGAGGGGGGGGCAGTTAGCAGACCCTCGTTGTCCCGCACAGTGATGTTGGGGGGCCCCAGCCCCGGGGGGGGAGCGAATTGTCACCCGACTCCCGGCCCCACCGTCGTCCCGGTCCCGCGCCCAGATGGTCTGGATCAGCTGTGGGAGGAGAAGAGCGTGAACCCAGGCATCCTGGCTCCCAGCCCCCACCCCCACTGCACCCCCATCGGCCCCGGCAGGGAGGGACCCAGGCATCCGGGCGCTCACCTGGCCTGGCGCTGTGCCGTGACAGATGAAGGGCTCGGTCCCTGGTGCCAGCTGGGGCACGTTGTCATTCACGTCCAGGGCGTGCACAGCCAGAGGGACGGGCGCAGCCCGCGCCGGGCTGTCTGGAGCAACAGACGGGGAGGGGCACGCGGCCAGCACAGACACGAGGGGGGGCACGCCCGCCACGCACGGGGACACGCCCGCCACATGCAGAGACACGCCCGCCACGCGCGGGGACACGCCCGCCACGCGCAGAGACACGCCCGCCACGCGCAGAGACACGCCCGCCACGCACGGGGACACGTCCGCCACATGCAGAGACACGCCCGCCACGCGCGGGGACACGCCCGCCACACGCAGAGACACGCCCGCCACACGCAGAGACACGCCCGCCACGCACGGGGACACGCCCGCCACGCACGGGGACACGCCCGCCACGCACGGGGACACGCCCGCCACGCACGGGGACACGCCCGCCACACGTGGACACGCCCGCCACGCGCAGAGACACGCCCGCCACGCGCAGAGACACGCCCGCCACACCTAGACACGCCCGCCACACCTAGACACGCCCGCCACGCGCGGGGACACGCCCGCCACGCGCCGGGTAGCGTGCCATGATCCACAGCAACACCAGCACACATGCCGCAAACACAGAACATGCAGCCCATGTGCAAAGCCCGTGTCAGTCCACACGCAGCCAACGATGCACAAGCCGTGCACGAGTCCCAGAGCATCAGCAATATGCCGCCACCACGCAAAGCCCACATGCAATCCAGGGCCAGCCACCAGCCAGCCAACACATAGCCCACACGCAAACCACGCCCAGAGCCGGGGCCACACGCAACCAACACGCAGCCCACGGGGCAGCCATGCCCGATACACGACGCACACACAGCCCACACACTGCCACAGGCCAAACACCAGGGCGAGTACGGAGCCCACAGGCCACCAACACACAAAGAACACGCCAACAACATGCAAACACCATCCCACCAACACGCAGACACAGAGGGGGAGAAAAGGCTGGTGAATACATACTAAGGCAAACCAGAACTGTCAGCACCCCCTGCAAGGGCAGCTGCCCCCCACTGGGCCCCCATAGACCACCCCCCCTCCCCCAGTGGTGTCAGCCCCCCTGGGCAGCTGCCTCCGGCTGGGCCCCCCCTTACCTAGTTCAGTGGCCACCACAGTTATGTTGTGCCAGGCCAGCGTCTCCCTGTCGAGGGGCAGGGCCGTGCGGAGGGTCCCGTCCTGGGGGCTGATGCTGAAATACCGCCCGGGGTCTGAGTGGGGCAGGATGGAGTATCTGGGGGAGCAGCAAGAGATCGGGGTGGGTCAGGGGGCTCTCCCACGGCCAGCACCTCCCCGTGCCTCACGGTGCCCCCTGCTGGGAGCTCTCCCCACGCCCAGCACCTCCCCGTGCCCCACGGCACCCCCTGCTGGGCACTCTCCCCACGGTCAGCGCCTCCCCATGCCCCAAGGCACCCCCTGCTGGGCACTCTCCCCACGGCCAGCGCCTCCCCGTACCCCAAGGCACCCCCTGCTGGGCACTCTCCCCACGGCTAGCGCCTCCCCGTGCCCCACGGCACCCCCAGCTGGGAGTTTCCCCCCGGCCAGCACCTCCCCGTGCCCCACGGTGCCGCCTGCTGGGAACTCTCCCCACGGCACCCCCTGCTGGGAGCTTCCCCCCGGCCAGCACCTCCCCGTGCCCCGCGGCACCCCCTGCTGGGAGCTCCCCCCACAGCCACTGGCTCCGTGTGCCCCACGGTGCCTCCTGCTGGGAGCTCCCCCCATGGCCACCACCCCCAGTGCCCCCTGCAGGGTGTGGCTGGTACCGGATGGCGCTGCTGGGCATGTCCAGGTTGGAGGCTGTGATCTTCCCCACCACGGTGCCGGGGGGCTGTCCTCGGGCACACCCAGCTGGTAGCTGGGCCGGGCGAAGGCTGGGGGCTCGGCTGCGTCCTCCACGGCGGCCACGTCCTTGAAGTGCCCCTGGCGGATGTACAGTGGGTCAACCTGTGTGTTGGCCGCCTCCACCCGCAGGGTGTATGCTGGGCGCTGCTCGAAGTCCAGCGGCTGGGGGAAGACAGGGTGGGGGGAAGAGGAGGGGGTTAGCAGTCGGTCTCTGGGGGAGATGGGGGTGTGACGAAGTGGGACTGTTCTTAATGTTCTCTCGGAATACGGTGTAGGTGCCTCAGTTTCCCCTATGCAGTTCTGAAGTATCTCGGGGGTGGGATAAGGGGGTGTGATTGCTGCAGAGCCCTAGTGGGCCAGCGTGATGCTGTCTGCACAGAGAATGGCCGACACCCCGTCTCCTGGCCACTGATGGCCTGGGGCCTCCCCTGCAAGGAGCCAACTGAAGGGGTTGGAGAACACAGAGATCAGGTGGCCTCCTGGCCCGGGAAAGAGACAAAGGCCAGAGGAGGGGCTGGAGAAATGGAGTTTGGAGCTGGCTGGGGAAATGGAGCGGGGCCCAGACGGGGCTCTGGCCTCTTTGGCCCCAAGATGGACCTGACTTCGGGCTCCAGTTTCCTGTACCTACAAGCTCTGTTTTGGCTCCTGTTCCTGTCGTCTAATAAACCTTCTGTTTTACCGGCTGGCTGAGAGTCACGTCTGACTGTGGAGTTGGGGGGCAGGACCCTCTGGCTCCCCCAGGACCCCGCCTGTGCGGACTCACTGGGGGAAGCGCACGGTGGGGCAGAGGATGCTGAATGCTCTGGGGTCAGACCCAGGAAGGTGGAGCCGGGTGAGCTGCGTGTCCTGCAGACAGGCTGCGCCCCGAGAGGAGGCTCCCCCAGAGTCCTGCCTGGCTTCGTCGGGAACAGTCCCAGGCATCGCCCGGGCACCCCGTGACAGGGGGCGTCAGCAGCCGGGCTCGGGGGGGGAACGGGGGGTTAGCAGTTGGCCCCGAGGGGAGGATCCCAGCCTGGGAAAGAGGGCATTGGGAAGCTGAATGGCAAAGGGACCCAGGCATCCAGGAAGGGGGGTAGGGAAAGGGGGCAGCAAGACACGTAGCCATGGAGGGACCCTGGTGTCCAGGCGGGATGGGTCTGGGTAGGGCGGCAGGACCTTGGGGCGGGGGGGCGGGTAGCTGGATGGGACCCCAGGGTCTAGGGAAGGGCAGGGGAGGCTCGCGGGGACTCAGGTGTCCGGGTGGGGCACCTGGCTGAGGGTGAGGAGGCCGGCCCGGCCCAGCGGGTCGGTGCTGATGGCGAAGGGCCCATCCCCGTCCAGCAGCCGGTACTGGAGCCTCGCGTTGCCCCTCGTCCGGATCGTGGGCCCGGAGCCGCCCCACGGGGGAGCCCCCCAAAGCCAGCACCCCCTGCACCCCATAGCCCCCCTCCGCTGGGAGCCCCCCATAGCCAGCACCCCCTGCACCCCATAGCCCCCCTCCGCTGGGAGCCCCCCATAGCCAGCACCCCCTGCACCCCATAGCGCCCCCCACTGGGAGCCCCCCATAGCCAGCACCCCCTGCACCCCATAGCCCCCCTCCGCTGGGAGCCCCCCCATAGCAAGCACCCATTGCACCCCATAGCCCCCCTCCGCTGGGAGCCCCCCATACCCAGCACCCCCCTGCACCCCCTAGCCCCCCTCCGCTGGGAGCCCCCCATAGCCAGCACACCCTGCACCCCATAGCGCCCCCCACTGGGAGCCCCCCATAGCCAGCACCCCCTGCACCCCATAGCCCCCCTCCGCTGGGAGCCCCCCATAGCCAGCACCCCCTGCACCCCATAGCATCCCTCCGCTGGGAGCCCCCCATAGCCAGCACCCATTGCACCCCCTAGCCCCCCTCCGCTGGGAGCCCCCCATAGCCAGCACCCCCTGCACCCCATAGCGCCCCCCACTGGGAGCCCCCCCATAGCAAGCACCCATTGCACCCCATAGCCCCCCTCTGCTGGGAGCCCCCCATACCCAGCACCCCCCTGCACCCCATAGCACCCCTCCGCTGGGAGCCCCCCATACCCAGCACCCCCCTGCACCCCCTAGCCCCCCTCCGCTGGGAGCCCCCCATACCCAGCACCCCCTGCACCCCCTAGCGCCCCTCCGCTGGGAGCCCCCCATAGCCAGCACCCCCTGCACCCCCTAGCGCCCCTCCGCTGGGAGCCCCCCATAGCCAGCACCCCCTGCACCCCCTAGCGCCCCTCCGCTGGGAGCCCCCCATAGCCAGCACCCCCTGCACCCCATAGCACCCCTCTGCTGGGAGCCCACACACACCCAGTCCCCCCCCAGCCAGGGGGCTGAGTACATGAGCAGGGCAGGAGAGGGAGTCAAGGGGTGTGGAGGAGGGGCAGGGGCGGCAGAGGACCCGGGCGGGGCAGAGGGTCTCTCACTCTGGGGGAACTTGGGTGGGTTGTCATTGACGTCGCTCAGGGTGACAGTGACACTCCCCAACAGCCCCCCGGCCTGGCCCCCCATGTCCTTGGCCTGGATCACCACCAGCAGCTCGGCCTGTGCCTCCCGGTCCATGTTGGGGATCGCGGTGCACACCACGCCTGCCACGGGAGAGAGGGGGCAGTCAGAGACCAAGGGGGCAATGGACGGGTGGGTGGGTGGACGGATGTAGAGATGGACAGACAGACGGACGGATGGAGGAATGGACGGGTGGACGGATGGACAGACAGACGGATGGAGGGGCAGACAGGTGGATGGACAGAGGGATGGAGGAGGGATGGGTGGATGGAATAGATGGACCGAGGGACAGGTGGACAGATGGAGGGACGGGTGGACAGACGGACGGACAGATGGAGGGACGAGTGGATGGAGGGATGGACGGGTGGACGGACAGACGGACGGAGGGAAAGAGGGAGGGACGGGTGGATGGATGAGTGGACGAGGCAATGGATGGGTGGACGGATGGAGGGACGGATGGACGGACAGACGGACAGATGGATGGAGGGAGGGACGGGTGGATGGAGGGAAGGATAGACGGAGGGACAGGTGGATGGATGGACGGATGAGTGGACGAGGCAATGGATGGGTGGACGGATGGAGGGACGGGTGGACAGACAGACGGACGGGTGGACGGAGGGAGGGACGGGGCGATGGACGTATGCTCTGAGGGAGGACACTCAAAGACACGCAGATGGAGGCCACAGAAGCCATGGGCAGGGGCAGGTGGGTTGGAGGGGGCAGGGGCAGGTGGGTTGGAGGGGGCAGGGGGCACAGACACTCAGGGGATGGGAGACGGACAAACTGGGGCCCCACATCACCCCCCCCCCACTTCCTCCCCCGCAACCAACACCAACCCTACATGGTCCACCTGCATCCCAGCCCCCACAGGCTGCAGCCCGCCCCCCCCTCCGGGCGGCGTCTGCCCGCACCGGTCGGGGGGCGATGGAGGAGGAGGGGCCCCTCCAGCACCATGTGCACCAGCTTGGAGCTATTCCCAGAGCTCGGGTCATGGGCGTCCTGGGCCGTCACCTGGATCACGGATGTCGCTGGGGGGAGAGCGCAGTGAGGGGGTGGGCTGCGGGTCGGGAGTGAGGGGCACTGGCAGGCTGGGGCAGGGCGGGCACTCACCCACGCTGCTCATCTCGGGCGCAGTGAGGGGGGTGGGCTGCGGGTCGGGAGTGAGGGGCACTGGCAGGCTGGGGCAGGGTGGGCGCACTCACCCACGCTGCTCATCTCGGGCGCAGTGAGGGGGGTGGGCTGCGGGTCGGGAGTGAGGGGCACTGGCAGGCTGGGGCAGGGCGGGCACTCACCCACGCTGCTCATCTCGGGCGCAGTGGCATGGTAGGGGCCGCGCGGGCAGACGGGCGGGTGGTCGTTGACGTCCTGCACTTTGATGATGAACTCGGAGGGCGGCTCCAGGGGCCGGTTTGAGGCCTGGTCCACGGCCTGGGCCAGCAGCGTGTATTGGGCCTTCTCCTCCCGGTCCAGGGTCTTGGTCACGAGCACGTTCCCCGTCCGCTCGTCGATCACAAACACCGTCCCGGCCCCTTCGCCCGTGAGCACATACTTGATCTGCCCCTCGCCCCGGTCCACGTCCGAGTGCAGCTGTGGGGAGAGGGGCGCATGGACCCAGGCGTCCGGGCTTGCAGCCCTCTGAAGGACCTGCTCCCTTCCCAGATCCAGGCAGAGAACCCAGGAATCCTGGCTTCCAGCTCCACCCCCGCTCTAACCACTAGACCCCAGGGCTCATCCCTTCCAGAATACCCAGGTGTCCAGGCTCTCCCCATGCCCACGGGACCCAGATTTCCAGGCCCTCCCCCCACCCACGGGACCCAGGTGTTCGGGCACTCACTCTGCCGATGAGGACAGGCTCGGGGCCGGCATACTCCTCGATGACGAAGAATTGGTTCCAGACCCAGCTACGTCGAGATCTCAGCAGGGGGCGCTCCCAGCCCTGGGTTGGGGCCCCCTGGGAGCCCGGCCGGGGGGACCCAGGCATCCGGCGCAGCCATAGCCCCCCAGCCAGGTCAGCAGGAGCCCCAGGATGCTGGGCATGTTGCCCACTCACGCCGCCTCCTGCGGGGGGCACTGCCCATGGGCCCCCACCCAGCTACCCCATCGGGGGGCACCTGGAGGGACACGGGGCTCAGCTATGGAGGGAGACACCCTAGAGCCCCTCCCCCTCCAAGCACTGAGATGTCATAAAATCCACCGTGAGCAGGTGGGGGGGGGCACAAGGGGTGAGCAAAGGGGGCAGAGAAACCAGCGTCCAGTGTGATGAGCTTCCAGGGCTCAGCAGAGAATTCAACAGAGCTGGGGGCTGTGGGTCAGGAGATCTGGGTGGGGGGCAGGGGCTGCAGGTCGGGAGTGAGGGGCACCGGCAGATCTTGGGGGGGGGCAGAGCCGGGGGGGGAGGGGCTGCAGGTCGGGAGTGAGGGGCACCGTGGGTCTGGAGGCAGATTTACAGCCGAGCTGCGTGACCGAAATGGCTAATGAGGGTCGGAGCCGCTGGAGACAGACGGAGAAGATCCCCGCGCCCCCCCCCGTCCCCTCCCCCGCCATTGCGATTGTCGCAGTCAATATTTAATGTCTCCGGACGCACCCGTCGGACAAAAGAAGGGGGGAGCCGTTGCCCCCCCGGGTTCCCCCATCCCAGACACCCTATCGGGGGGGTTGGAGAGAGGGAAGGAGGAAGAGACAAGGAGGGAGAAACACAAACAGCTCCCAGCCTACACCCCCCGACTCCGACCCCCCAGACTGGGCCCCACCTCCTGACTCCCCCCCAGTCCCTGGGCCCCCCCACCTCGATCTCCCGCATTTACCTCCCCGCGCTCTCCCAGACCCCCCGGCCCCGCGCTCCCCACTTTCCCCCCAGCCCAGATCCCCCCACTGAGCCCCTAAGCTCCCCTGACCCCCCAATCCTCCCGCAGGTTCCCCCCCGGCACTGAAGAGACACCAGGGGAATGTGGAAGTGGGGGAAGGAGATTCGGGGGGACCCCCGTCCCCGCTCTCCAACACCCACAGACGCCCCCCAGGGACTTACCTGGGCCTGGGGGACCCTGGGTCGGTGGGGGGAGCGAGGGCAGGAACCGGGGCGGGGGGGACGGGAGAGGAGCGGGAGCCGCTGCCTGGACACGAGCGAAGGATGCGGAGACGGAGCTGAGTCCTGCCCCCCCCACCCCTCCGCCCGCCTCCTTCCCTCCGGCCCCCGGAGCCGCCTGCTGCGGGGGAGAGATAAGAGACCCCCCAACCCCCTTCCGAGTCTTCTTCTGCCCCCCCCCCAGCCCTGCTGGTGCCCCTCACTCCCGACCCCGCTAGCCCAGCCCTGCCGGTGCCCCTCACTCCCGACCCGCAGCCCCCTGCCAGCCCAGCCCTGGGGCCCCCAGCTGGTGCCCCTCACTCCCGACCCGCAGCCCCCTGCCAGCTCAGCCCTGGGGCCCCCAGCTGGTACCCCTCACTCCCGACCCCGCTAGCCCCCTGCCAGCCCAGCCCTGGGGCCCCCAGCTGGTGCCCCTCACTCCCGACCCCGCTAGCCCAGCCCTGCCGGTGCCCCTCACTCCCGACCCGCAGCCCCCTGCCAGCCCAGCCCTGGGGCCCCCAGCTGGTGCCCCTCACTCCCGACCCGCAGCCCCCTGCCAGCCCAGCCCTGGGGCCCCCAGCTGGTACCCCTCACTCCCGACCCCGCTAGCCCCCTGCCAGCCCAGCCCTGGGGCCCCCAGCTGGTACCCCTCACTCCCAACCCCGCTAGCCCCCTGCCAGCCCAGCCCTGGGGCGCCCAGCTGGTACCCCTCACTACCGACCCTGCAAGCCCAGCCCTGCCGGTGCCCCTCACTCCCGATAGCCCAGCCCTGCCGCTCCTGCCCCCCTTTTCCCAGCTCCGGGCGAGCATCACTTGCCCTCGGCGGTGGCTGGGAACCGGAAAATGTGATTGTTTTTAATGAGCTGTGGAATTTTTAAGTGGGGTGTGGGGGGGAGATTTATGGGGAGCGGGGACAGGGGTGACCCAGCGGGGGGACACTCAACTCCCTTGGCAGCCCTCCCAGCACTCCTCTTATCCCCAGCTGGGCCCCCCGGAGTCAAAACCCGGAAAGTTTGTGAAAGCCGAATTGATACAGTCCCTGGCCGCCTTCAGCCCTGGACTACAAAGAACCCTGCGCCCCGGTGAGGGGCACCAGGAGGGCTGGGGTCGGGGGCAGGGCTAGGCTAGCAGGGGCCGTGGGTCAGGAGTGAGGGGCACTATGGGGTAGAGTTTTGTTAATGTCCTTATGGCCCCCAGGCGACCATCTAGGAGTGAGGTGGGGGGTTAGTACTTTGGACCAGAGGAATTGGGGGAGGGATGTTATTCCCCTAGTCCCTGGGCCCCTCCTGCAGTGGGGCAGATAAGGGCAGGTAGGCCCGGGGGGCAGAGTGGGGCAGTGAATTCTAGGTTGTGGGGCTTAGCACTAGAGAGACGGGGGTCAAAGAGCACCAGTGTTCTTCCCTCCTGCAGCTGGTGCCAGGGGGGTTGGAGTGCCCCCCCATGTATGGGGCAGGGGCCTCCCCCACTTGTCTCCGCCTCACTAGGCCAGGGCGACCTTTCTCCAGGCTGTAGCAATTCTTAGAGGGAGGCTCAGGCTGGTATCTGAAGCCCCCTTCCCAGGAGGAGGCTCAACCCCCTTTTCTTGTGCCCCCATCCAACCCCCCCACAAAACAGCTCATCAAACCTCTCATTTTTCACACTAAAAATTATTTTTTCAGCATCAGGCGAGAAAACATTTGCTCTTCTCCTCTGCTGACCTGGCCAAAATTAAGAACTCAGCCCGTTCCCCTCCCTCGTAGCAGGTTTCATTTATTCCTTTTTCCTTTGAAAACCTCCAGCTATAGTCAGAGCCCTACAAACCAAGACCAGCGCCGTTTCTCTGCTTCTTTTATTTTCCAAGCAAAAAGAAAACGGATAAAAGCAGAGGAAAAAGGAAGTGACCAAAAAATGGTGCCCCCCCCTTTTCAAGGTTTTTAGCCTGGCGAAAGCTGGATAAAGGGGCCTGTTCTCTCATGTCTAGAGCAGTTTTCCCCCTTCAAAAAGTGTTCAATTAGAGCGACCCCTCCCCTCCCCGTTTTCATATTTCTGACACCACCTCCTGGGAAAAACAGAACAAAAAGACTAAGAATGGTCACAATTTTGCCATTCTCTGAAATCTTAATTCTTAGAACCCTCAAAAAATAAATACCACTTTAAAAAAAAAATATCAAAGCCGTGTGAGAGATCCTCCCAGGGAAAAGCAACCAAAAAAGTCCCCCATTTTTCTCCTTTCTAGAATTTTGCGTGCGCTGGTTTTGAAGCCTGGGAAGGGGGCGGCCCAATGTTAATGGCACTTGGGCGCGCTTTGAGGCGAGGAGAAAGTGGTTACCGACCTTGCAGATGTGACGCTCGTGTCAGTTCCATGTTAGGCATGTGCCACAGGCACCATGGTTGGAGATTTTCCCCTAGTGGTACCCTGGAGGCCAGTCCTGGTGCCCCCTGGACCCCTGGGCCCATGCACCCGTAGAAGGGGTCCCACCAGCCCTGTACCCTTCAGTTCCTCGTCAGCGACTGAGCCAGCGAGGATGGAGGGCGGGTCCGGACTGGACGTGAGCAACATCTCGAAGAACAAGTTACAAAGGTCAGTCAGCGTCTTTTCTCCGAGTGCTGGCTCCCATCCATTCCACAACAGGTGACTCCCAAAGAGTGTCCCCGGACCCCTCTCCCAACGCTAGCATCGCCTGGGCCTGCTGGGTGAGGGTATAGCGGGCTGCGAAGGGATGGACCGATGCCCACGCTGCGGCCCGGCAGATGTCCTGGATTGATACTGGCACGAGGAACGCTGCAGACGAAGCCCTTGCAGAGCGAGCCGTGACAATGACCCGAGGGAAACGTTTGTCTACCTGTAACATACCCAGCTTCAGGTGGGTATCCAGTCCGTGATCCTCTGAGATGACACCAGCAGACCCTTTGTCCTGTCTGCCACCAAAGAGCTGCGTTGACAGCAACGTTCCTCAGCCGAATCCCGAGGAAGAAGACAGGCAGAAAAATGTCCCGGTTGTTAGGGAGCTGGGACACCACCTTCATCAGGAAGGCTGGGTTAGGACACAGACAGACCTTGTCCTCAAAGGACAATCAGAAGTGGGGGCTCTGATTTTGGGAGGCCACCTTCCATGAGCAGCAGAAGCTGGGAACAAGATGCCAACAGCTTGAAGAGGGGGCCCCCCAGCAGCTTTGACAGCACCAGACTCAGGTCTCACGGGGGAATTGGGTCATGGACCTGACGGCGGAGCCTTTCCAGACCTTTAAGGAACTTGACCATCATCTCATGCAAGAAGTCGGATTTCCCGCAGAGCGGAGGGTGGAAGGCCAAGATGGCTGCCAGGTGGACTCTGATGGATGATAGGGCCAGATCTTGGTGCTTCGGGTGGAGCAAGACTGGATGCAGAGAGGACTGAGATGGGGACAGACCCCAATCCAAGGCCCAACATGTGTAATGCTTCCACTTGGCCACACATTGCCCTGGGAGAGGGTTTTCTGCTACCCAGTAAGACTTGCTGGACCTGCTCCAAGGAGGCCCTCCTCAGGGTTCAGCCATGGAGCAGCCAAGCCATCAGATGCAGGGACACGAAGTTTGGATGAAGCAACCGACCGTTGTTCTGCGAGAGCGAGTCCAGGAATAGTGGGAGCTCGAACAAGGCCGCCACCGACAGGTCCAGAAGCATGCCAAGCCACTGGGGCTCTCAGAATAACCCTCGCCCTGTCTCTCTTGGTCTTTAAGAGGACGCTGTGGACCAAGCGTGTCGGTGGGAAGGTGTACAGCAGTCACCCCCGCCCACAAGAACAGACGACGTCGGATGCTGAGCCTGTGCATTGAGCAAACCTGCTGCCATTTCCTGTTCCATCTGGAGGGGAACAGGTCCACCCAAGGAGTCCCCACCTCTGGAAGACAGCGCTGACGACCTCTGGGAGGAGGGACCACTTGTGGGGAGAGGAGAAGGGCCTGCTGAGGTGATCCACCCCTGCGCGTCCTGGGGGTGGTGCGACGCCTCGAGGCGAACAGCATGTTCCACGCAGAAATCCCATAACCGAAGAGCCTCCCAGCACAGCGAGCTCTGCCTTACTTGTTGGAACCGGGTCTCCGGCAGGTGGTCTCTGGCCCAAGTGGAGTCAAGCACCGCTCCTACAAACTCTATCCTCTGAACCAGTATCAGAGCTGATTGCTGTTTGTTTATAAGCAGATCCAGCTCCCGACAGGTGGCCCATACCATGCTGTGTTGGACCTGAGCCTGTGAATGGCCTTAGACTGCCCGTCAAGGTATGGGCAGATCTGTAAGCCCCGACATTTCAGGGAAGCTGCCACCACCGCTATGTGGTTTGTGGAAACTCTTGGGGCTGACAAGAGACCGCAGGGGAGTGCAGTGAATTGGTACGGGTGCTGCTCCAGCACGAACCGGAGGAATCACCCGTGCCCACAGAAGATCGGAGATATGGAAATAAGTGTCCTTTAAATCAGCAGCTCTCAACCTTTCCAGACTACTGTTCCCCTTTCAGGAGTCTGATTTGTCTTGCAAACCACAAGTTTCACCTCACTTAAATCACTTACAAAATCAGACAAAATAAAAAAGCGTCGCAGCACGCTAGTACTGAAAACCTGCTTCCTTTAAGAACATAACGGCCAGACCGGGTCAGACCCAAGGTCCATCTAGCTCAGTATCCTGTCTTCTGACAGTGGCCTACGCCAGGTGCCCCAGAGGGAATGAACAGAACAGGGTATCATCAAGTGATCCATTCCCAGCTTCTGGCAAACAGAGGCTAGGGATACCATCCCTGCCCATCCTGGCTAATAGCCATTGATGGAGCCATCCTCCATGAACTTATCTAGTTCTTTTTTGAACCCTGTTATAGTCTTGGCCTTCACAACATCCTCTGGCAAGGAGTTCCACAGGTTGACTGCGCATTGTGTGAAAAAATACTCTCTCATTGTTACCATATAATTATAAAATAAATCAACTGGAATGTAAACATGGTACTTACCTTTCAGTGTATAGTCTATAGAGCAGTATAACCAAGTCGTCTGTATAAAATTGTAGTTTGTACTGACTTCACTAGTGCTGGCACTTACAGTCTCTCCCCTTTTTCTTGCAGGCCTTGCTCCTGGGAGACCTGAGAACCTGAGAGGTGGTTGTGGCTAGAAGTATCTCTGAGACTCGGGGCGCGTAGAGAGCAGCGCGTGGCCCTGCAGTCCTTCAAGCCGTGCAGCTCAGGGTTCGTCTGCTCCACAGGAGAGGTCTGGGACTGACTGCTGAGCCTTGTAAGAAAGGCCCGAAGACCGCAGCCACAAACTGCACCGGAGAAACACAGCTGATGCCAAGGATCTGGTTGCCAAATCAGCCACGTCTAAGGCGGTCTTGCCTCCCTCCATGATGGCCAAGAGTTCCTGCCTCGACTCCCGGGATGGGGGTCTTGACGCTTGGCCACAGAGTCCCAAATATTAAAGTAGCGTCTCCCCAGCAACGCCCGCTGGTTGGAGATACGAAGTCATTGGCTGGCTGCCAAACACACCTTCCTACCAAACCAATCGAGTCTTTTCATATCCTTATTTTCAGGGGTGGTGCTTGTTCCTCCCTGTCTGCCCTGCTTGGTAGTGGCTGAAACCATCAGGGGCTGCTTCCTCCTCCACTGCGACAGATGGAAGCTCGGTACTAGGGTCGGAGTCTGAATCCAGGCCCAGTACTGGGGTACTCCTCAGAGACCACTGAGGATGACATCTGGGAGTAAGGTCCACAGGTTCCAATAAGGCCAATGTGCTGGCCAATGCCCAGGTGTCCAAGCACCTGCAGACAGATCTGCACTGAGGTCTGATGTGTACGACTGGTACCAGTGCCTCTTTGGGGGAGGGATGGATTAACCCTGGAGTCAGAAGACGATTCCTCCCTTGGGGACCATGGCGGAGCCATTGCTATGTCCACGTACTGGCGGTGATGGGGGGCCGGGGAGTGGCATCGAGCCCGAGACAGGTGCTGCGACACCAGGGATATGTGTTGTGGCTCTGGGGACTGATGCCAAGAAACTGGTGCCCAGGAGGCTGGTGAACGGTGCTGTGAAGCCGGAGAGCTGCGAGGGTCGGAGACCATGGTGGGCCCATGGGTGGGGGACTTCGCCTGGAAGGGGCTGGTTGAGGTTCCAGGACGTGGGGGGCACCGGGAGAGACATTAAGCACCTCACTGCCTGGAACGCCTCCAGGAGTCAATGGAGCTTGTAGGTGGAAGATGCCCCGACCGCTTCCAGGAGTCGGTGATGGGTCCTGGACCAGGCTTGGTGCCTGGGGGACCGTTGCTGCTGCAGCCCATGGTTCTGGGGAGGACAACTGGCCTGGCGTGGGTCTCACCTTGTCCCCCACCTAGTCCTCCGAGGTACCAGGGAGCGTCAGGTTTCTGCTCGCTGATTCTTGTGCCTCTTCCTTGGCATGGGAGATGGAGAGTGGTGAAAGGGAGTGCCGTGGTGCTGGGAGGGGCCCGGTGTACACCAAGGCCAATGTTCCTGGGCTAAGAGCCACTTCCAATAACGGGGCATTCAAGCGAACGTCCCTGTCCTCAGCTGTGCGGAGTTCTGCAGATCTTGCACCTGTCCTTGACGTGAGCTTCCCCAAAGCACTTTGAGCAGCTCGCATGCAGGTCGCTTGCTGGCCTGGGCTTACGGCAGGCAGCTCACGGTTGGAAAGCCAGGCACCCGAAGCGGGACACCGAACTAAGTAACTAAAGTAAAACTCTGAACTATACACAAGAGAAAAACTCCAAGAACAAGTCCAAGAACCACTAGGAAACTTGCAATCGCAAGACATGTTCCGGCAACTGTCTCAGGCGGCAAGAAGGAATCGAAGGGTGCGGGGGCAGTGGTGCCCCTTTATACCGGTGCACGAGCGCAGGACTCCAGGGGGCGCTAGGCCCAGCCCCTATGGATACCACTAGGGGAAAAATCTCCAGCAACCATGCACACAGCACACACCTAACATGGAATGGATGCAAGCGTGCGTGTGAAAAAGCCCCTCCTCCCCAACCCTTTCTTCCAATTGTCAGTAATTTCATCCCAGTAAAGTATTTTCGCTCCTTCACAGATTTCACTGAGTTTTTTTAAAACTCACAAAGGGAGAGAATGAGGGAAAACCTACATTTTTAAACAGGCTGGCATTTTTTTAAATTAGCCTAAAAAATAAAACTTGTTTTAAAAAAAATTAGTCCCTTTTCAATCAATTTTAAATATTTTAAGATTTATTTTCCCCAGCGGGCAGAGTAATTCCTCATTCAATGGGAACGTTATCATTTTTTCACCTGGGGAAGTGTTTGAAAAGGGCCACAATCCCCACTTCAATTGGTTTGCAGAGTGTGAAATTAAATCAACTTGGAGTGTAAAAGGGTTTTCTCTCCAAAATGCGGGTTCTCTCTTCATGTCACAAGTTGGTATTTGTCCTAGGAAAACTGGAAAAACCTGCTAAAAATGTTAGCATTCCCTCTCCTTGAACAGTCTGTTTCCCCCCAATGTTGCCAAACAGCTGCAGCCAGCCCCAGGAGATCAGAGATGCGGCAGGCGAGGAAACGGCTAATCCCCCCATCTCTGGAAAAATCAAGGCCAGGTCCCTCGTTTCTCTTGGGGTTTTAAACCCTGCAAAGCTACAGAATTGGTCCATCACCTCGCCTGTTGCTTTGGGGCCATTTCAAACCTGTCAGCGTGTTTCCCACTTGCGATACGTTTTTCTGGTTTAAAGTGTTTTTATCCTGGAAAATTACAAAGAAAACCACTGGGAAAAGGGCCTTTCCCCTCGTTTAACAACTGCAGCCTGGTTAACGAATGGCGATACTTTCAACTCTGCCAACCTTCCCCACTTTTTAACACTTTTACCAGATGAGAAATGCTGGGGTGTGTGTGAGAGAGAATTTGGGGTGGCAGGAGCAAAAACACCACTTGAAAAATACCATCTTCCTGGGGTTTTACGAAGGGATTTGGTTGATTTTCCCCCAAACACCCACTCACTTCTTCCGGCTGGTCCTGGGAACAGCCCCACAGCAGAGCAGGGGCAGGGCACTGAGTAGGTTTTGTGGGGGGCTGGCTGTACCTTGGGGGTGACCCCAAAGAGCCACCCAGGGGCCACAATCCTGGCGCTTGGCCCCCCAGGAATCACACACACCCCTCGCGTATGAAACTAACTCCGGCTTTTATTCCTCTCGATTCCCAGCGACAGCAGAATAAAAAAACATTTGTCCCAAAATAAAATACAAATTAATGGGGTTCGGGAGGGGATCTGCCCCGGGGGGGGCAGCGGGAGAAGGTGGATCTGCCCAGGGGAGGCAGAATTATCCGACTCAGTAATCCAGCAGCCCCCGGTAGAGCCCCAGGGTGGCCCCATGGGGGGCTGGGCCTGCCTCCCCCACAGCTGGCCAACGGGGACTCAGCGGCGCCCCCCGCGGTCCCTCACTGGGGTGCTGCGGCTCCGGCTCCGGCTGTGCCTCTTGGCCTCCCGGCGCTCCCGGCCCCCCCGCTCAGCACCGCCTGCCGCCCCTGGGGCGCCCCCGGCCCCCCGCTCCCGGCTGTGCTCCCGTCGCTTGTCCCGCTCGGCCTGGCGGCTCCGCTCCCGCTGCCGCAACTCCTCCTCCTCCAGCTCCTTGCGGCGCCGCTCCCGCTCCCGCGCCCGGGCTGCCCGCTCCGCCTGCTTCTGCACGAACTGTGAGAGACGGGGTGAGAGCCAGGCTGGGGAGCCCCCAGTCCCACTCAAGAGCCCTGGCCAGCCCCGCCCCAGAGCCCCCCCAGCCTCCTTGCCCTGTGGCACCAGCTCCCACACTGAGCAGGGGCAGGGAACCGGGCGACCCCCACGCTCACCTGGGTGTCAGTCAGGGGCAGCCAGTAGATACAGGGGGCGGCCTTGGTCTTGCGGAAGAGATCGTCCAGCAGCTTGGCGGGGGGCTCCTCTGGGGCCTTTTCTGGGGGGGGGGCAGGGTGTCAAGGGTCAGTGGGGGGCTCAGCAGGGTGCAGCCCCAGGTGCAGCCCCAGCCCCGCCCCCCAATTCCCTGGCCAGGCCCCGCCCCCCACATCCCTGGCCAGGCCCCGCCCCAGTACCTTTCTTCTCGCCCTTCTTCTCCTTGGCCTTGGGTGGCTCCTTGCGGCGGCGCTCGCGGGAACGGGAGCGGGGCCCCTCGCGCACCTTGTCGCGGTCCCACTCGCGCTCGGCCCGTGTGCGCTCCCGCCGCTCCATCTCGCGCTCCCGCTCCGCCCACTGCTCCCGCACCGCCCGCTCCGGCTCCCGCGAGCGCTCCCGGGGGGCTGAGCGCCGGCCCCCGCGCCCTCCGGCTGGCCCAGCCCCCGGGGCCGCCGCCGCTGCTTCCACCACCCGCTCTGGCAGCAGCCCCCGGTGGAAGTCCAGCTGAGGGGAGAGAGTGGGTCAGAGGTTGCCCCTGCCCCCCCGCAAACTCCCAACAACCCCTCAGCCCCACCCCAATTGCCCCAAAATCCTCAGTGCCCTGACACTCCCTGATCCCCTGAAACTCCTCCCAGTCCCCAACAACCCCCTGCAAACTAGCCCTGACCCCCCAAACTCCTCCCCCGACAGAGCCCCATGGGGTAATCCAGCCGAGGGGAAGGGATCAGAGGGGGCATGGTGCCCCCCGACAACCCGCCCTGCCAGCAGCTGGTACCTCATCCTGCTCGGCGAAGTCGGCGGACAGGAACTTGGGGTTGGACTGGGGCCACTTCACCCCGTGCAGGGCGTTGCGGGTCAACACAGCCTCCTCCACCGTGCAGTACTGCGGGGGAGAGAGAGATGGAGCAGGGGTGGTGGGGACCGACTCGCGGCAGGGAAGGACAGACGGACACACACTCACTGTGACGTAGCAGTGTGATTTGATCTTGTCGATCCAGAAGGCTTCTTCCACTAGTGTCCCCGTCCGGCCCAGCAGCTCCTTCAACTGGCCCAGCGTGAAGGGCCGCACCTGCAGGAGAGGGGTGGGCTGAGCGGGGCAACGCCAGGCAGTGGCAGACAGAGCAGGGCTCCCACCTCTCCGGAGCAGCCTGAGCCTGGCCTTTCCGGGCCAGCAGCCCCTGCCCCGTTCACTCCATGCCTGGCAACAGACCAGGCAGGCTCCAGCAGAGCCAGGCTTGGCCAGGCCCGGAGCCGGGCCCCGACTGGGCAGGGCGCGGCAGAGCCAGGCCCGGAGCCGGGCCCCGACTGGGCAGGGCGCGGCAGAGCCAGGCCCGGAGCCGGGCCCCGGTTCAGCCCCCACTCACCAGGTTGCAGATATGCACAATGGGGCTGGGCTTGGCGCGGGGGGGCGACGGGAGCTGGGCCGTGCGCACAGGGTCATCGATGGTGATGGAGACGCCCGAGCGCTGCTGGCTGATGGAGCGGCGCGTCAGGGTGTCACTGAGTGTCACTGCGGGGGGCAGAGAGGGGTCAGGTAGCCATGGGGGAGCCCCCGTCTCCCCCAATCCCATATATGCCTCCCTGACCCCCGAGTCACCCCCCCCAGCCCACTCCCATGGTCTCTGCTTCCCCCACTGAATCCTGTGACCCCCCCAGCCCCACACACTGCCCCCCAGCCAGGCCTTGCCCTGCACTCCAGGCACCCCCAACCTCCCACACTGCCTGGAGCCTCGTTTGGCCTTGCCCCCCAGCCCATCCCAGCCTCCACCCCCATTCCAGGCCCCCACAGCCCCACAACCCACGCTCCCCCAGCCCAGTCCCCCATTCCAGGTGCCCCCAGCCCCCCCGCCTAGCCACCATCACTCCCCCAGGTCAGCCTGGCCTCGCCCCCCATCCGAGTCCTGACCTTTCTTGACTTCATGCTCCACGGGCGGGGGCAGCGGTAACTCTGCTGTGACCTGCGGGGCCTCGGGCTGCTCTTCCTCGGGCTCCTTCTCCTCCTCCTCCTCGCCCTGCCCATTCTCCTGCCCCTCGGCTGGCACCACCTGCCACAGGAGAGAGTGAGCACGTGGAGAACGGGACAATGTCGCCCCGGCAGGGGGGAATGGGAGCCCGGCATCCAGGATGGCAGTGCAGGGCTCTCTGGCTCCCCCATACCTGCGTGACCGTCCGGCAGATCTTGAGCCCCTTCTCATGGGCGGGCGGCTCCCCGTGGCGCTCCCCCTCGTCCTCCGAGATGCGGGAGTCGTCAGCGTGAAGATCCACCACCACCTCCTGCCCCGCCACCGGCTTCATCTCGGGGATCAGGCTCTGTGGGCACCACGAGAGAAATGGGTCCCAGGTGTCCAGGGATACCACCTAGAGCCCACCACACCAATCCCCCAGTAGGGAGAGCCATGGGACCCAGGAGTCCGGGGACACTACCTAGTGCCCACTGCACCAACCCTCCAGCGGGGAGAGTGGGGTCGAGGGATCCAGGCATCTAGGGACACCACCTAGAGCCCACTGCACCAACCCCCCAGTAGGGAAAGCCCAGGAAAGCCATGGGACCCAGGTGTCTGGGGCCACCACCTAGTGCCCACTGTACCGACCCCCTGGTGGGGAGAGAGCGGGCGAGGGATCCAGGCATCTGGGGATGGCGCGTGTCCCCCCATGGGCAGAGGCTGGAAGAAGGAAAGGGACCCAGGTGTCCAGGGCAGGGTCCCCCATACCTTAAGCGACTCGGTGGTGATGCTGATGGACGGCTTCTTCTGGGTGGTGGCCGTGCTGGCCCCCCAGCGCCGCTTGCGCCCCCCCGACTGGCCGCCCTCCGTGTCACTGTTCCCCGCTGCTGCCCCCTTGGCCGCTGCTGCAACCCAACAGCCAATCAGAGCACAGCATGGGGCCACTGCCCTACCCCTGGGCCACCCCCAGCCCGAACAGCCAATCAGAGCACAGGATGGGGATCCCCACAAGGACCACCCCTAATATCCAGGGGCACCCCCTATTCCCCCCCTCCACACACACACAATCCTACAGCCAATCAGCACATGGGGCAGGGACCGAGTGCCCCTCCCCCATGGCCAATCCCACTGCCCCGCGAGCCCATCCCTGACCCACGGGCACCTATGGAGTCAGGGGTCCTAGGAACCCATCCAGGTCTCAGGGGGGCCCGGTCTCGGGACGTCACTTACACACGACGGAGATCTTCCTCTTGAAGGCTTTGTGCTGCGCCGCAGCCTGCAGAGAGAGGGAACGAGACAGAGGAGGGGAGAGAGCCCCACACAGGGGGAGGGGGCCAGTCAGCACCTCTCCGTGGGGCAGCGGCCCCCAGACCCGCTGGGGTGGGGGGCGCAAGTGGCTCAGATGAGGCCAACGGGCTGGGAGACGGGGGGTTCTCAGACAGTCCAGGAATAACGGGGCACCCTCCCCCCTAGCAACAGGGCACAGCTAGGGCTCAGAGTCCTGGGAAAGGGGGTCTACCCCAGAGCCAGCCCCACACACTGCCCCCCATGACCCCGATTCCCCTCACTGCCCCCCGCCAACCCCACACACTGCCCCCCATGACCCTGACTCCCCTCACTGCCCCCCGCCAACCCCACACACTGCCCCCCATGACCCTGACCCCCTCACTGCCCCCCGCCAACCCCACACACTGCCCCCCATGACCCTGACCCCCTCACTGCCCCCCGCCAACCCCACACACTGCCCCCCATGACCCTGACCCCCTCACTTCCCTCCATGACCGACCCCCTCACTTCCCTCCATGACCCTGACCCCCCTCACTGCCCCCACCATTCCCACAAACTGCCCCCATCCGACACACTGTCCCCGCCATCCCCCTACACTGTCCCCCAACACGACACTCTGCCCCCATGACCCATCCCCCCACTGCCCCCCATAAGCCCGATCCCTCACGCTGCCCCCCACCATCCCCCCACAAGCTGCTGGCCCCATCCTGCTCTCTGTGAGCCCTGTGACCCAACTCTGCCCCCCGAACCTCCACGCCCCACGCTGCCCCCCTGGATTTATTCCTGGAAAGCTCAAACCCCAAAGAGGGAGCTGGGGACCCTGCTGCCCCACAGATCCATTAACACCTTGGAGGCTGGGCCCCTCCCCCAAAAATCTCCACACAAAGAGTTTAACCAAAAACCTCCTTTGCCTTTAAAGAACGTAAGGAAACCAAAGAGACAAGAAGAAATAAAGGTGCAGCCAGAGGCGCCAGGTACCATCTCACACCTGGGGCGTCCTTCGTCGGCCAATCGCACCGCAGTGCCCAGGGTATCTAGGCAACGGCCGGTCCAATCGCAATGCACCCTCCCAGGTTTGGAGGGGCGGGGCGGGGCGGCAAGAGACAAGGTGGTGGTGGCGGAGGAACCTAGCGCTGGCTGGCTGGCGTCCCGGAGGAGAGAGGGCAAAGGTGGGAGCCGCCCGCCGGCGGGGGGCTGGGTGGAGAGTCCCAAGAGAGCGGGCACCCGGGGCTGGAGGTCCTTGGAGCAAGTCCTGAGAGCAACGGAGACCCCCGGGGTGGAGGAGAACCCCAGGGGCAGGAGATCCTTGGAGCAAGTCCCGAGCGGGGTGGAGGAGAACCCCAGGGGCAGGAGGTCCTTGGAGCAAGTCCCGAGCGGGGTGGAGGAGAACCCCAGGGGCAGGAGGTCCTTGGAGCAAGTCCCGAGCGGGGTGGAGGAGAACCCCAGGGGCAGGAGGTCCTTGGAGCAACCCCTGAGAGTTGCAGGGATTCCCTGGAGATGAAGATCTTCAGAGCTCATCCCTTGAGCAGACAAGTTCTGTCCCCGGGGGCTGGAGGAGACACCCAGGGGCTGGAGGTCCTGGAGCAAGTCCCAAGAGCAGCGGACACCACAGGGCTCGGACGTCCTGGCATAGTCCTGAGAGCAGTGGAGACTCCCCAGGGGAGGAGAACCGCAGGAGCTGGAGATCCTTCAAGCGAGTCTGCGAGCAACGGAGACGCCTGGAATCAAGGAGAATCCCAGGAGTGGAGATCCTCACATGGTCTGAGAGCAATGGAGACCCCAGAGCTGGAAATTCCTGGGGGCTGGAGATCCTAGCATGGTCTGAGAGCAAATGAGACCCCAGGGGCTGGAGATCCTTGGAATGACTCGTGAGAGTTGCAGGGACCCCCAGGAGGTGAAGGTCTTCAGAGCTCATTCCTTGAGCAGCTGAGTTCTGCCCCCGGATGTCGAGTCCCATGAGCAACAGAGACCCCGAGGGCCGGAAGAGATGCCTAGGGGCTGGAGGTCCTTGGAGAGAGTCCTAGGAGCAGCGGAGACCCTTGGGGCCACAAGAGACGCCCGGGGGACGGAGGTCCTTGGAAGGAGTCCCAGGAGCAGCAGAGATGCCCAGGGGCCGGAGGTCCTTGGAGAGAGTCCCAGGAGCGGTGGAGGCTCCTGGCAGCACCGACCCTTCGGGGGCGCAGGTCAGTAACAGAGGGGTTTGCAGTGAATCCACCAGTCTGGAGACCCCCAGGGCTATCAGTGACCTTGGGGGCCTGGAGATGACCCCCAGGTCCTTGGACAGTCCATCAGCCTGGAGACCCCAGGGGCCAAGGTTCATGAGCAGCAGGTCCCCCGGCCCCACATGCAGATGACATCCCAGCGGAGCTGCGTGGGAGCAGTGTCTCCAGGGGCCCCCCGCGGCTGGGAGCTTGGACCGCCTGGACGCCAGGGTTCATGCTTCCCTCCCCCCGCCCGCTCTCTGTCTCTCTCTCCGCATCTCTCTGGCGCGTGCGCCCGCTGGGCCGGATGCTCTTTAAAAACGTGGATCAGAACAGAGGAGTCCAGAGGAGAAGGTCAACGGGGGATTGGGGGGGCCGTGGGGGGTCCTGCCCGTCCCCGGAGGCGGCTCTGGGAGAGGGGGTGCCCCCAGCCGGGGCGGGGGGAGCACCAAGGACTGGGGTGGAGCTCGGGAAAGATGGACCTCGTGACAAGGCGACATTCTGCAGAACCAACCACCGCCCCCGCAGCCCCCCAGGCCCTGCGTCCCCAAACTACAGCAAACGGGGGGCCAGGGGGAGGCTTGGCTGGCTCTGGCGGGGGTTCTGGAAACCCTCCCGTGGCAGGGGGTGCCCAGGAGAGCACCCCCAAATTGGCTGGCAGCGCATGCGGGCTTATCCCAGCCCCCCGTCTCCTCCACTGTGAGCAGCTCTGGAAGTTGGGGAGACCTCCCACAAATGCCTTGGAAGGGGGGCAGACCCCTCCCCCACCCTGGTTTTGCCAGCAAAGTCCTCCCCATTGGCGCCCCCCAACCCATGCCCTGCCCCTTGCTGGCTGAGCTACCCCCCCGGGACCCCCACCTGCCCACCATGCCATGGGGCGCCCCGCCATGCTACCTCTTTCCTCTCCTCGTCCTCGGGGCCCCCGTCGGGGCGCTCGTCAGGGCCGGGGGGCTGAGCAGGGGGGCCGGCCGGGGGGCTGGCGCCGGCCTGGTGGGGCTCCAACTCCATAGGCACCTCCTCCTTCTCCTCCTGGTTACTGGGAGGAAATGGGGGGTTACTGGGGGGTGGGCGCCCTACATCCCTTCACCCCCAGTGCTCCATCACCCCCAGAGCCCCTACCCTTCACCCCCAGGCCCTTCACCCCCAGCCTCCCCTCATCCCAGTGTCCCTTCACCCCCCAATGCTCCCCACTCCCCCGAGCCCCTACACCCCCGCTCCCCCATACTCCTAGCCCCATCACTCCTGGCCCCCTCCACCCCAAGCCCTTCCCCCCAGAGCCCCTTCACCCCACCCCATACCCCCAGAACTCCCTGCACCTCCTTCACCCCCAGAGCACCCCGCACCCCAGAGCCCCTTCACTTCCAGCCCCCATACCCTTCACCCCCAGAGCTCCTTGCCCCTTCACTTGCAGCCCTTCCCTTACATCCTGCGCCCCTTCACCCCAGAGCTCCTTGCACCCCAGAGCCTTCACCCCTGGCCCCCGTATACTCCCAGAGCATCCCGCACCCCAGCGCCCCTTCACCCCCAGAGCCCCTTCACTCCCTGCCCCCCACATCTCCAGCCCCTTCACTCCCCCAGATCCTTCACTCCCAGCCCCCCCATACCCCCAGCCCCTTCACCCCGTGCACACCGAAGGCCTTTCACTCCCGCCCCCTTCCCTCCACCTCCTGCACCCACAGAGCTCCCCGCATCCCAGGGCCCTTTATTTCTGGCCTGCCCCCACTCCCTCCCGCATCCCTCACCCCCCACCCCCCCAAAGCACAGCTTGGAAACACCCTCCTCCACATCCCCCCGCCCCCTGCAAACACCCCAACCTCCCTCCCCGGCCAGCTCAGCCCAGGCGCGGCGGGGAGGGGGAGGGGGAGGGGAGGGAGACCCCGGGCGGGGGGGCCGGGCCGCACGTGGGGGCCGGGAGGGAATGAATGGGGGGAGGGGCACGCGCCGGGCCGGAAGCCGGCAATGAATGGGGGGGGGCGCAGCAGGGAGGGGCCGGCAATGAATGGGGGGCGGCGCGCGGGCCGGGCTATGGGGGCGGGGGCGGGTCTCACCCGCGGGCCCGGGGGCCCGGCATGGCGGCGGCGATGGCGACTCAGGGCTGCGGACCGGGCCGGGGCAGCGGCGGGCGGCGAGCGGGCGGGGCGGCCATTTTACCGCTACCCAGCAGCCCCCGCGCGGGGGCGGGACCGCCGCAGCCCCCCGGAGCCCCCCCGCCTCTCAACAGCCCCTCCCCCCTCAACAGCCCCCCCGCCCGGCTCACGGCCCCCCCGCTCATAACCCCGCCCCCTCACACCTCCCGGCTCACAGCCCCGCCCCCATCAACGCCCCCCCCGGCTCACAGCCCCGCCCCCTCAGACCCCCCCCGGCTCACAGCCCCCATCAACGAGCCCCTCAGACCCCCCCCGCTCAGAGCCCCGCCCCCATCAACGCCCCCGCCCGGCTCACAGCCCCGCCCCCTCAGACCCCCCCCCGCTCAGAGCCCCGCCCCCATCAACGCCCCCCCGGCTCACAGCCCCGCCCCCTCAGACCCCCCGGCTCACAGCCCCTCCCCCCTCAACAGCCCCTCCGCCCGGCTCACGGCCCCCCCGCTCATAACCCCGCCCCCTCACACCTCCCGGCTCACAGCCCCGCCCCCATCAACGCCCCCCCGGCTCACAGCCCCGCCCCCTCAGACCCCCCCCGGCTCACAGCCCCCATCAACGGCCCCCCCGGCTCACAGCCCCGCCCCCATCAACGGCCCCCTCAGACCCCCCGCTCAAAGCCCCGCCCCCATCAACGCCCCCCCCCGGCTCACAGCCCCGTCCCCTCAGACTCCCCCCCCCGGCTCACAGCCCCGCCCCCATCAACGGCCCCCTCAGCTCACAGCCCCGCCCCCTCAGCCCCCCATCAACAGCCCTCTTAGACCCCCCCGCTCAGAGCCCCTCCCCCATCAACAGCCCCCTCAAGTCACAGCCCCGCCCCCTCAGCCCCTCCCCCATCTCCAGCCTGCACAGTGGCTGGCCACTAGCATGGCCTAGTGCAGCCTCTCCCCACAGGCTCAGGGACCCAGGCGTCCAAGCCCACCCCTCCCCCCATCCCAGCCCCTCCCTGCAGGCTCAGGGACCCAGGCGTCTGAGCCTGGACACTTACTTCGTAGGCTGCCTCTGCTCTGCCTGGCGCGGTGGGTCCCCCGTGGGCACTGCCCTGGCTGGGCCCCCCGGGGTCTCTGAGCTGCCCTGTGGGGAGAGGCAGAGGAGGGGCCTGTGTTAGAGGGGTCCCAGGCCTGCCCCCCAGCCAGCCTGTCCCCCCTCTGGCCCCGGGGCCGGAGCTGGGCCAGCATCCCCGGAGAGGAAAAGCCCCATCCCTCCCAGCCAGTCACTCCCCCTGGAGGGGAAAGGCCCCATTCCCTGCCCCCCGAGGAAAAGGCCCCGTGCCCCTCTCTCTCATACCTGCTGTGACAACGGGCTGTGCCGGTGCCCGTGGCTGGGGCGCCTCTGGGGGGCCGGTGGGGGCGAGGGGGCCGGTCTGCCCTCTGCCATGGGACTCTCCGGCGCCTCCTGCTGTCCTGCTGGGGAGGGTTCTTTGGTGCGTGGGGAACTGGGGCCAGCCCACAAGGCGTCAGGGCTGCGCGACTGGGGCATCCAGATAAACAGACAGAGCTTTAGTGAGGCATTGACCCCGGCTGCCCCCCACCGCCAGGTGTGATCTGGAACAGGGGGAGGAGACCTAGAGCCGGATCTAGAGTATCGACCCGATGGGGAGCAGGAGTCTGGCTCCTTGGGGCTTGAGAACTTGCTTAGGATCTAGAACCACCAGCTGGATCTGTAACCAGGGTGTAGGGTTTGGAGAGGGTTGGGGTCTGAACAGAACTGGGGGGGGGGGGGAATGTCCTCAGGGTCTAGAACATCAAAGGCCCATCAAAGAACCTAAGAACTGGATCCCTCTCACCCAGGACCCTGTGTCCGACTGGCCAGAAGAGGGCAATCATCGAGCGAGCCACCCAGCTCCTGGCAGCCCAAGCTTTGCGGCCACCCGGCGTAGGGGGCTGCATCCCTGACCAGCTTGGCCAATGGCCATTGCTGGACCCGGCCTCCAGAAATGTGGCTCCTTGTGTGTCAAACCCCCTTCTACTTCTGGCCTCAACCCATCCCCTGGCAGTGAGTTCCACAGGTTAACTGAAATCCTGCCTGCTGGAAACCTGCTGCATATTCATGAGCCCTCCAGTTTGTGTCAGCCCTAGTCACAGTCTCCGCCCCAGCCCTCTGCCGTGGCCCCGCGGTAGCCCCTTCTCCCTCCTGAGCAGGCCCCGGCTTTGCCATCTCTCCTCACAGGGAGCCCACTCCAGCCCCCACAGCCTGGTTCTGGTCTTTCTCCCAGTGCCCTGGATCTGTGCGTGCGGGATGCCAGGGGTGGGCACTGGGCACCCAGGGATTCAGACAGGGGTAGGATGAGATTTCCTGTCTCGTTCTCTCTTCTAATGCGCCAGGAGCTTTTCTGAGGGCGGCTGCAAGGTGAGTGGCTGTTTGCCGGGAACAAACCACGGCTTCGAGATCTCTCATGTGGGTCCAGCGCACTGACCCAGGAGAGACCTTCCCCCTGCCCCCGCTCGCTGGGCTAGGAGCCCTTGGGGAGGGACCTTGGCCCAGGCTCTCTGCCCCTCCCCACCCCGCCCATGGCGCCGCAGTCGTGGGCCCCCTCCATGGATCGCCAGAGCCTGGCGAGGGAGATTTCCCTTCTCACAGCCCATGGGGCCCTTTGCTAGAGTTTAGCCAGGCACCGAACTTCAGCCCGGGCCCAGCACTGCCAGGAGAAACAGGCATCACAGGAGCCAGGTGCCAGCCTGCTGGGTGCGAGGCCGGTTCCCTAGCACAGAGCCCTGGGCCTGGGGCATTACGCTAGGTTAATTCATCACCGCACTCCGCATCCTCAGCCCCATCACCCCCAGAGAACAGCTGGGGAGGGAGGTGGGAATTGACCTGTGGCCGGGCAGCGAGGAGCAATGCCGAGAGCGTGTCTCTGCCACGGCCTTGGGCTCCTTTAGTGCCAGATTCCCTGCTTCCGACGGGCTTCCGGCCACTCCTCCTGTGACACTGCGTGTCTCTTGCAAGCGGCTCCTCTGGCCCTGCCGGGGGTCAGCTCCTCTCTGAGTTGCCTTTGGCCTCTCCGCACCTCCTCCCCTGACTATTTGTAATTTGGAGGATTTCTGAAATTTGAGCCTCTCTGACTCTCCCTGCAGTTTGCAAGCATTTCACCCTGGTCCTCTGAATTTCCGGGTCACCAGCTGCCTGCGTTGCCATCGATCCCTTTCTGAATGTAGATGCTACTGTGGGGGCGCCCCCCTGTGATGTTCAACTTCTCTGTGTTATGGTCACTAATAGCCAGCGCCAGAAGCAGGATCCACATGGATTCTGGAGCAGAGGCCTAGAGAGGCAAGTGCCCTGCAGGGTCTGGGGCAGGGGTGGCCCACCTGGGGCTCCGGAGCCACATGCGGCTCTTCAGAGGTTACCGTGCGACTCCTTGTCTAGGCACCGACTCTGGGGCTGGAGCTACGGGCACCAACTTTCCAATGTGCTGCGGGGGTGCTCACTGCTCAACCCCTGGCTCTGCCCCAGGCCCTGCCCCCACTCCACCCCTTCCCGCCCCCTCCCCTGAGCCTGGTGCGCCCTCGCTCCTCCCCCCCCGCCCCCCGAGCCTCCTGCATGCCACAAAACAGCTGACTGGGAGGTAGGGGGAGGAGCTGATCAGTGGGGAAGCCGGTGGACGGGAGGCGCCGGGAGCTCGTGGGGGGGCTGCTGACGTATTACTGTGGCTCTTTGGCAATGTACATTGGTAAATTCTGGCTCCTTCTCAGTCAGGGCTTGACTAGAGTCTAGAACGCCCACCTGCACCTGGAGCGAGCCCAGCACCCCAGGAAGGGGAGCAGGAATGGGGCCCAGAGCTAGGCCACAGAGGGACGGGGCATCTTTTGGGTCTATGATGGGGGGTTGCAATCTAGAACACCAAGACTGGGTCTGGGACTGGCCTAGCGCTCCAGAACATGGCTCCGGCATAGGGTTGGGTTCTAGATTGCACACAGAGCAGGAGCTGGTGGGGAGGGGGATCTAGAACACCAAGACTGAGTCTGGAACAGGCCTAGCCCTCTAGGACATGGCTCTAGCATAGGTTTGGGTCCTAGATCGCACAGGGAGCAGGGCAGGTGGCTTGGGGCTCACCTTCCTGCTGCTGCTGGAGCTGGAGCGCGAGGCCTGGCGCTTCCTGGTGGGCGACTCGGAGCGGCTGGAGTGGGACCCGGAGGAGGTGGAGTCTGAGTCGGAGTCTGAGTTGGACCCACCCCTCCGCCGGCGCTGGGGGGGAGGGGAAG
The DNA here is from genome assembly GCF_965140235.1 of Caretta caretta. Lineage (NCBI taxonomy): Eukaryota > Metazoa > Chordata > Testudines > Cheloniidae > Caretta > Caretta caretta. Next base: position 39,034,529 of record NC_134218.1, on the reverse strand, counting down.
GTGATGCTGGGTGGGCCCCTGATGGCCTTTTCTGACTGGGGGGGGGCTCCTTGGTCAGCAGTGGGGGAGGGGGCTCATCCTCCCCAGGAGGGACCATCGGTGCCTCCCCTTCTGACAGCTGGGGAGGGGCTGGGGAGCCGGGGGTTGCAGATGCCCCCCCTTCCTGTGAGATCTCAGGGGGCCCCTCTGCCTCCTCCTGGGGGGCCCCCTTGTCATCCTGGACCCCAGCCGCTCCCTTCTTCTCTGGGGAATCCTTCAGCTGGGGGGCCATCAGGCTGGGCTGCCCCTTCTCCTGGTGGGCCGTCGGGCTGGCCTCCCCTTTTGCCTGGGGGGCCGTCGGGCTGGCCTCCCCTTTTGCCTGGGGGGCCGTCGGGCTGGCCTCCCCTTTTGCCTGGGGGGCCGTCGGGCTGGCCTCCCCCTTCTCGTGGGGGGAGGGCAGGCTGGGCTCCCTCTTCTTGTGGGGGGAGGGCAGGCTGGGCTCCTCCTCCTTCTGGGGGACCATTGGGCTGCACTCCCCCTTTTCCTGGGGGTCTGGCAAGCTGGGCTCCCCCTTCTCCTGAGGGGCTGGTGGGCTGGGCTCCCCCTTCTCCTGGGGGGCTGGAGTCACAGCTGTCCAACTTCCCTGGGGTTCCGAGGGCCTGGTCACCCCCCTTTCCTGGGGCTCAGGACCTCCGGGCCCCTCTGTCTCCAGGGGCATCGGAACCTGGGCTGACCCCCTTCCTTGGGGCCCTGGTGATCTGGGGCCCCCCATTCCCTGGGCCTCAGGCCCCCCCACTTCCTGGGGTGCTGGGGATCTGGGCCCCCCCACTTCCTGGGGTGCTGGGGATCTGGGCACTCTTGTCTGTTGGAGTGTTGGGGCCATGAGGCCCCCCTTCTCCTGCCAGGACCCCCTGATTTCCTGGGGTGAGCTGCTTGCCTGAGGGCCTGGGGGCCAGGCTTCCCCCATCCCCCGGGAAGACTCCTTCCCCTCTGGATCCTTTGCTTCCTCCTCGTCCTCCTCCTCGTCCTCCTCTTCCTCCTCCTCATCGTCGTCTTCCTCCTCCTCCTCCTCTTCCTCCTCCTCTTCTTCCTCCTCCAGCTTCAGGGCGGGCCGCGGCGCACTCCTCCGGCCCCTTGGGGTCGCCTCCCGCTCCTCCAGCCCCACGGCCTGGGTACCCTCCGGGGCCTTGGCAGCTCTGGCCTGGGAGAGAAGGGGAGTGGCTGATAGAGGACGCTCCCTGCTGCCCCCCTGCAGCACAGCACCCTCTGTCCCCTCCACCCCCCACAGCACAGCACCCCCCACACCCTCCAGCACAGCGCCCCGTCTTCCTCCCGCTCCCCACAGCACAGCACAGCACCCGCTTCCGCTCCCTGCAGCCCAGCGCCCCCCGCTGCACCCACCCCGCTCCCTGCAGCCCAGTGCCCCCCGCTGCACCCGCTCCGCTCCCTGCAGCCCAGCCCCCCGCTGCACCCGCTCCCTGCAGCCCAGCCCCCCGGTGAGCCCCTGCCCTGCTCTCTGCAGCCCAGCGCCCCCTTGCTGTATGCTGCAGCACTGACCTGCCTGACTCTGGTGGAGCGGCGCTCCTGCCTCCTGGTCCCCTCCTCGTCGGAGTCGTTTCTCTCCCGGGAGATGGGGTAGCTCTTCCCAGAGGCTGGGAAATGACAGGGAACCATCAGCTCAAGGGGCTGGGCCTAGAGTCCAGCCTGCATCCTGCTCTAGACCTTTGCACCACCCCCTGATCCAGAACCTCTCCCTTCTGGATCCCCAGGCCAGGCCCACTCTGTTGAATCTAAATCCCCCCAGGGAAGTCTAGATGTGTGCCTGTTCTAGAGGCCATACCAAGCTTGGACAGAACCCAGCACCCCGTGATCTAGGACCTCGCTCCTTCTGAGCCAGAACCCACCTGTTCTAGACCCAGCACCTTCTTTCTCCATTCTTGCTGTCTCTCCGCTTTTCTATCTCCTCAGGCAGTGAGGACAGCATTCTAGATCTCTGCTATATATGGTCTGAAAGAGTGCACCGAGGGGTCTGGACCCAAGCAATGTTCTAGGTGTCTCGGTCTAGACCCCCTGATTCTAAAATGCTTGGTTACTGTTGCAAAGAGAGCTCATGAGCAGAGGCAATGACACACCCCTGGGGAGAGCGAGGTTCTAGATCACCTTAGCTTTCTGGGTCCCACACACCCTTCTGCATCGAATCCTGGACTGGGGCTGCATGTTCTAAACCAGTTACAGTGCTAGGTTTTCTAGATTCCAGACCAGTCATTCCAGAATCCCACTCCAGAACACCAGCTCCAGAGCATGTTGTTCCAGATCCCAGGGTTCTAGAGTCCAGTCAGCCACCGGCTCCAGATGCAGAGGGCAAAGCTCGCTCCAGTCACAGAAACAGGGAAGGACGCAGGTAGTACTGGGCAGACCCAGAGATGCAAACCTGGCAGCAGCCCTGCCATTCGTTGACACCCCCTCTGCAGTCAGCCAATCAAAGGCACCCATTTCCACCTCATCTGGTGGCTTGGGTTCTGAAGAAGCCTCATGCCCACTGGCTGAATGCTGAGACGAATTCCAGCCAATCAAACGTGCCCGGTGCCCACACACAGGCTGAGAAGAACCAGGGTCCCTGGACACAGATACTAGGGACTGGGCCCTCCCCACACTCACCCTCCAGCTCGGCTGCCTCCCGCGCCTCCCTCTGCAGCCGCTGCTGCAGCAGCTCGTGCTGCTTCTCCAGGTATTGCTTGATGAAGCTGTTCTGGCTCATTTCCTCGCCGATCTGCAGGGAGATGAGAGGGTGAGGGGGCAGGATGCCTGGGTTCCATCCCTTGCTCTGTGGGGGGATGGTAGTTAGTGTGGGGGTGGGGCTGGGAGGCAGGACTCCTGGGCTCTCTCCTGGTGCTAGGAAGGCAATGGGCTCTAGTGGTTAGGGTGGGGGGGGGCTGGGAGCCAGGACTCCTGGGCTCTCTCCCAGCTCTGGGAAGGCAGTTGGCTCTAGTGGTTAGGGCAGGGGAGGAATGGGGGGGGGCTGGAAGCAAGGATTCCTGGGTTCTTTTCTGGCTCTGGGAAGGCTGTGGGCTCTAGTGCTTGGGGGGGAGCCAGGACTCCTGGGCTCTCTCCTGGCTCTGGGAAGGCAGTGGGTTCTAGTGGTTAGAGGCAGGGCTAGAAGAAGGAACAGCTCCTCGCTCTCACTGTGGGCTGGCGGTGGCTGCACCTGCACCCTGCACCTGCACTCAGGCCCCCCGGTACTCGTGACGGGCCTCACCTGGGAGTTAGGCTGGAAGGTGGCGTGCAGGGTTGAGTGCTTCTGGAGGTTCTCAAGCATCAGGGCCTGGGGTGGAGAGACACCGAGCTCAGAGACGGATCCCTGATGCCAAAGGGGCCCCCAGCCCTGGCCCCCCAGCCCAGCCTCCACTCCCCAGCTCCTCCAAGTCCTCCTGTCCCAACCCTACACACAGGGCCTGCCCCCGCCCAGCTGAGCCTGACCCTCACACGTGTGACCCAACACAACCATCCAAGTGCTCTCTTTTATCCCATCCACAACCCAACTCCCTCAATGCACCGCCACAGCCCGCCGAACTGCACAGAGCCTCTGCAGCCTGACCCAACACCATCTCCCCACTCTTCCAAAGCCACGTCCTCCCCCAGCCTTCGTCCGTGACTTGACCCAACCCAGCTACGCCCACCCCAACGGCCACCTTCCCACCCAATGTCCGTTCGCAGCCCCTCCAACTCAGCAGTCATCCCATCAAGCCTACATTCAAGGCCTGACTCAACCCTACCCATGCAATGTCTGCTCTCTAACCCACCCCACAACCCAAGACCCCCAGTCGACTCTCAACACAATGCCCATGGGCTGACCAACTCAGTGTGTGCCATCCAACCCACTGCCCCTCCACAAGCCACAGACCTAGCTACATAGCCCTGAAAATCCACCATTGCACCAGACTCTGAACAGTCTCTGCCACATTCCTGGACCGTCCCAGGACATCCGCCATCCAAAACAACTCCACCTCGACACAAGACATGTCAGTCATACTCAATCCGCCAACATCCCCATGCATCCCACTCAAAAGCCACCTTTCAACTCACCCATCCAGCTTCAGCCCACCTCAATCCATCTGCTGCCCATATCCGCGCCTGCCAAATCATCAACCCAACAGAACAACACAAGAGTGGCCTTCCAACCCCACCCAGGTCAGCGCTCTGTTACAGACTGGGTTCAAAGCCCATTATTATCAATGAGATGAAAAGCTGTCCTTCATTCAGGCTTAGCACAAGTAACAGTAGAAGTCTCCAAGGCCACTCATGAATACAAACAACTCAGACACAGAGGTATGTGTGGGTCAGAGTGTGGGAAGACTAGATTCAGCACAAGCAAGAGAGAGACATGGACAGAGGGAGAAAGCCAAGCCGACAGATTGGAAGCACAGTAACATGGCCTGAAGAGAAAACTAAAAGCTCGGGACAGTGAGCACAGGAACCAGCTGCTGGTGTTGGATTCCTCCTGCATTCAGAGAAACAAGATTATGTACATTCTTGGTAAGCAAACAAAACTGCATCAGACAAAACGCCAGATTCCATCGCCAATTTCTACTCTCAGCTGGAAAAACCCCAGGGCACTGGACTAGTCACTTGACCCAGTCACTTGATACATGTAAACTAATCTTCTGAACACAACCACCACCCAATCCAATTCCACCGCACAACTCAACTACAACACAGTGCAACATCAGGTGTCCAACCCAACCACCACCCCCCAGTCCAGTTCCACCGCCCAAACCAACTACAAAACAAACCAACATTGGATGCCCAACCCAACCACCACCTCCCAATCCAATTCCACCACACACTCAACTACAACCCAACGTCAGCTGCCCAACCCAACCAGCACCGCCCAATCCAATTCCACTGCACAACTCAGCTAGAACTCAGCCCAACATTGGCTGCCCACTCCAACCAGCACCGTCCAATCCAATTCTATGGCCCAATTCAACTACAAACCAACCCAACAATGGCTGCCCAATGCAACCACCACCATCCAATCCAATTCCATCGCACAACTCAACTAGAACCCAAACCAACATCAGATGCCCAATCCAACCACTACCATTTAATCCCACTGCACAACTCAATTAGAACCCAGCCCAACATTGGCTGCCCAATCCAACAACCACCACCATCCAATCCAATTCCATCTTGTAACCCAACAACTCAACCCAATGTTGAATGCCTAACACAACAGTTGCCATCCGACCTATTCCACCATATATCTCAGTGGTAGCAGATGACAGAACAAGGAATAATGGTCTCAAGTTGCAGAGGGGGATGTTTAGGTTGGATATTGGGAAAAACTTTTTCACTAGGAGGGTGGTAAAGCACTGGAATGCGTTACCTAGGGAGGGGGTGGAATCTCCTTCCTTAGAAGTTTTTAAGGTCAGGCTTGACAAAGCCCTGGCTGGGATGATTTAGTCGCGGATTGGTCCTGCTTTGAGCAGGGGGTTGGACTAGATGACCTCCTGAGGTCCCTTCCAACCCTGATATTCTATGATATCTCAGACGCAACCCAACTCAACATCCATCATCTAATACAATCCCATCATGTCATTCAACAATAATCCAACATCAAGTGCTAGCACAACATTCACCCTCCAACCAAACCGACTGTGTCCCTCAACCACAACTCTACCAACCATGAACTGTCCAACACAACATCCACATGAAGCCCTGCCACCCAACATTGGTGGTAACGGAGGGATTTCCCCAAGCCTCACTGTCCTACAGAATTTGTGGTAGCAAGAGGATCCCCCCAAGCCTCACCTCTGTGGTTTGTGGTGGCAAGGGGATCCCCCAAGCCCCACGCTCCCTGAGGACGGCGGCAGTGTGATCTCCTCCAAGCCCTGTCCCCTGTTGATGGTAGCAGTGGGATCTCCCCAAGCCTCAACCCCTCATTTGTGGTAGCAATGGAATCTCCCCAAACCCTGCTTCCCATTGGAGTCAGGAGTGGGATCTCCCCAAGCCCCACCCTGCCGCTGGTGGTGCCAGTGGAATCTCCCCAAAACCCTGACTCTTGGTGTGGGGGGTGTGATCTCCACAAGTCTTGCCCCCACTTAGTAGGGGCAGTGGGATCTTCCCAAGCCCGGCCCCCCGTTGGTGGGAGTAGTGGGATCTCCCCAAGTCCTGCTCCCCATTGGCGCCGGCAATGGGACTCCCCAAGCCCCGCCCCCCGTTGGTGGGGGCAGGGAGATCTCCCCAAGCCCCGCCCCCCCTGCTGGCGGCAGTTGGCTCTACCCCGGCCCTCCCCCCACCCTTGCGCCCCCCGGGCTCCCCCTTTCCGCGCCCCCCGCCCGTGCGAGGGTGGGATCCCCGCGCATGCGCGCTGGCTTCCCTCCGGGGCCCCGGGGCCCTGTGCCGGGCGGGGAGCGGGGGTCCCCCTGCGCATGCGCACTGCGTCCCACGCCTCACCCCACGGAGCCGCTTGATGAGCGCGCTCTTCTGGCCGCTCTTGGCCAGGCCGCGCTGCTGCAGGGCCGCCTTCAGGTCGGCGACCCGCAGCGCCTGCAGCGGCCTCCCGTCCAGAGTCACCTCCTCCCCGTCCGCCATCTTGTGTGGCGCCGCTACCGGCCTCCTCCCTCGCCCGGCCCGGGCCCGCTCGGCAACTTCCGGCCGCGCGTCGGCTCTTTCCGGAGCCGCTCGGCCGCCTCCGGGCCGCCCCTCGTGCGCCTTCGGCTCTTTCCGGCGCCGCTCGGCGACCTTCGATCACCCGGAAGTGCCCGCCTCGGCTCTTCGGGTCTTTTCGGCCTCACTTCGGGCTGCGCCGGTACCGGCGCGCACCCGGAAGTGGACTTCGGGACTTTCCGTCACTCCTCGGGAGCTTCCGGGTAGAGGCTCGGGACCCGGAAGTGAGGTCCAGCGGTGCTTGGATGAGTCCGTCCTCACTCGGAAAACATCGAGCACGTCCGGCGCCGACTCGGTTTCGTCATTGCGCATGCGGCCGTCGCCAGCCGTTCGAACGCGCTCGGTTATTTCCGCCGACAGGCGAAGGAAACAAGCGTGCGCTCGGGCCGCTCCGGAAATGCTCGGATGCTTCCGCCCACCACGCGCGGAGGGGCCAGGGTGAAAACGAGGCTTGGCCTGGGGCTGCGCGTGGAGGCGCCTGGCGATCGCGGTGTGGACCCGGGTGAGGACTGAGATTTGCCCCGGCTGGGCTCTGCCCCACTCGGGCCCCGCTCCTCCCCCTCTCTGCCCCAGGGCGGGGCTAACAGCACTGGGACGGGGCTACCCCGGGCGGGGCGGGGCTGTGCCCAGGAGGGCGGGGCTAACAGCACCGGGGCGGGGCTGTGCCCAGGAGGGCGGGGCTGTGCCCAGGAGGGCGGGGCTAACAGCACCGGGGCGGGGCTATCCCCAGGAAGGCAGGGCACTGACCCAGGCACTGACCCTTCTCTCCCCAGATGGCGGGGCGCCCCCTGCCGGTGCACGGGGTGGCCCAGGAGATGCGTTGTGTCCTGCACTGGTTCTCGGGCTGGGCACCCCCCCAGCGCCAGCATTTCCTGCGTGACCTGCTGGCCAAGGCTGTGCCTGGCAAGCTGCGCCCCCTGCTGGAGGGGCTGGAGGCGCTGAGCCTCTCCGGGGCTCCTGCCCCGCCCCCCTCCCTCTTCCAGTGCCAGCTGCGCCTCTGGGACCAGTGGTTCCGGGGCTGGAGCGAGCCGGAGCGCAACCACTTCCTGGCCCGGCTGGAGCAGGTCGACCCGGACTTCACCGCCCACTTCTACTGCCAGCTGGCGGCCACCGCTGGGCAGGAGTAGGTGGCTGGGGCTGCCCCCCGCACCGTGCCAGGGACCCCCTTCCCGTTCTGTGCAGGGGGGTGAAAACCCCCCACATCTGCTCACCAGTCTCCATTCCGCTGAAGCGGTTTATGTAGGACCTACCAATAAGGCAATGTATCACCAGCAGGGGGCTCTGTGACAACCCCTCCCCCAGTGTGGCTGGATGAGCCTCAATTTCATCAAGAGGACTTCTGTTTATGTGGGTCCTACAGTAAGTTGGCCTGTTGATGTAAGACCTACAAGAAGTTGGCAGCTGTGGGGAAGGCACAAAGACCCTGTGGCAAATCCCTCCCCGCCTTACCTCAGGATGAACATCACTGTCCTCAGGTGACTTCCATTGTCATAGGACCTACAATAAGTGAGTCTGTTTACGTAGGACCTACACATAATTACATCAGCCAGCCAGGTGCCCAGCGGGGGTTGCCGAGGCCCCAGGGCGACCCACTCCATGCCAGCCACCACGGTGGCATCTGCTGACATAGGCCTGACACAACTTTATGCACCCCACCCCCCGCATGGGCTACACTAGTGGCCGTTTCTTCTTGGGGACTTGTTTACGTAGGACCTACAGGCCTGTCCTGAGTGCCTGGAGCAGCCGGCAGAGGCCTGGGGAGGGGGACGGTTACTGAGTTATAAACTGAATGGGTCCGAAAGTACCAGCGCAGCGTCCCCGTGTGGTCTGTTCACAGTGCTGCCACGGGGTGGGGGCTGGGCGCCCAGACTCCTGGGTTCTCTCCTCAGCTCTGGGAGGGGGTGGGGTCTGGTGGGTGAGAGGAGGGGGTCTGGGAGTGGGATGGAGAGATGGAGGGGAGTGCAGAGGGTGAGGGTTTCCCTTGGTGGGGTGGGGGGGTGCAGCGGGGGGCACACAGGTGGCGGGGGAAGGCGCACTAGGGGCGGGAGAGGGGGGCGCACAGGGAGTAGGGGAGGGGATCTCTCAGCTCCACCCTGTGGGTGGCGAGACCGAGACCGGGAGTTTCGCAAACCGGCCCCATGGAAACGCCCGGGGGGGGCTGCGGGGTAACGGCCTGTTTCACAATTCAGTGCAATCTCCCTGCCCCAGGGGGGGCAGGGCCTTGGCCCACGCTGGGGAGGGCAGGGGGGGACGCTCCGCTTCCGGGGGGGGGGGGGGGGAGACAGTGTCTCTGTCCCGCCCCCCAGGCAAGTCCGGAGGTTGAGACACCAACCACGGGCTGAACCAACCGGCCTTGCACAACGCCTGCGGCCGGGGGAGGGGAGACAGGCCACAGCCAAGGACCCAGGAGTCCAGGCCAGTGCCCCACGGGTCCCCCATCGCTCCCAGGCCAGCAGAGAGAGCCTGGGATGGGATCCGGGCAAGCCCTGAGCAGTCTGGGCGGTGGCTGGGGGGCAATGAGCCAGCCTGACTGGGATCCCCCAAGCTGCAAGGGTCCACTGCTCAGCCCCCCCAATCTGTGCCCCCTAATACGGGTGACCTCCCCCCGTTTGTGGCTGGACCAGGGTTGCTGCCCTGCTTCTGGCCTAGCTGCGCCTCTGCCTCAGTTTCCCACAACACCCCGCAGCCCAGTGTTTCTTCCAAATGGGGGGTTGCAGCCCTTGGTTCATCCGATTCCTGCCTGCCCCCTGCGGCCCCACATCCTTCCCTGGGGAGGGGGCCAACTAATGATCATGGGGTGCTGGGCTCCCAAAATGGGCGGGACATCCTGTGACGGTGACCCGGGGGGCCAGGGATCACTGCCTCCTGCCTCCCCACAGATCACAGGGACCCTGGGGGCCAGCAATTGGCTCCCCCTTGCCACCCACAGATCACCGGGCCAGTGACCCCGGGGACCAGCAATTGGCATCCCAGCCCCGACGGATCACCGGGCCAGTGACCCCGGGGACCAGCCCTTGGCCCCCCCGGCCCTGCCCCCACGGATCACTGGGACAGTGACCCCGGGGAGCCGCGACCAGCCCCCCTACCTCACCCCCCACAGATCACCAGGCCCGGAGGTGTAAGCAGGTTTATTGGCCGGCTCAGCTGCAGGCCCCCAGCCCCTTGCCCAGCACGACGGCCTCGGGCACCTGGCGGAAAAGGGCCCGGAGCGTGTCGAGCTCCTGGCTCAGCTGCGCCACCCGGCTCTGCAGCCGCTCGTTCTCCGCCGCCAGCTCCAGCACCCGCTGCTGCGTCTCCAGCACCCGCCGCTTGGCCTTGTCCCGGCTCTTGCGCACGGCGATGTTGTTCCGCTCCCGGCGCAGCCGGTACTCCAGGCTGTCCTTGTTCACCGCCTTCTTCCCCTTCCCCGGGCCCGGCGAGGCCAGCAGCGGGCTGCAGGGGGGGCCCTGTGGAGAGAAACGGCCAGCTGGGGCTGTGGGGCAGGAGCGAGGGGCACCAGCAGAGCTTTTGGGAGGGAGCCCAGGCCTGGGCTAGCAGGGGGGGCCCTGTGGAGAGAAACGGCCAGCTGGGGCTGTGGGGCAGGAGCGAGGGGCACCAGCAGTGCTTTTGGGAGGGAGCCCAGGCCTGGGCTAGCAGGGGGCTGAAGGTCAGGAGTGAAGGGCACTGTGGCGGGCTGCAGGTCGGGAGTGAGGGGCACCGGGGGGTGTAGGGGGCTGCAGGTGGAGAGAGGGTGGGTGCTGGGGGGGGGGCTGTGGGTGTGAAGCAGGGAGATGCCGGGGATCTGCGGGTTGGGGGTGTGGGGGGCTGCAGGAGGGGAGCGAAATGGCGCTGTGGGCCGGGAGTGAGGGGCACCGGGGGGTGTGGGGGGCTGCAGGTGAAGAGAGGGTGAGTGCTGGGGGGGCTGCGCGTGTGAAGCAGGGAGACGCCAGGGGATTTGTGGGTCGGGAGTGTGGGGCACGGAATGGCGCTGGGGGCTGCGGGCTGGGAGTGAGGGGCACCAGAGAGTGTTGGGGGCTGCAGGTGGAGAGAGGATGGGTGCTGGGGGGGCTGTGGGTGTGAAGCAGGGAGACGCCAGGGGAGCTGCGGGTTGGGAGTGTGGGGCACCGGAGGGGTGTGGGGGGCTGCGGGAGGGGAGTGGAATGGCGCTGGGGGCTGCGGGTTGGGAGTGAGGGGCACTGGGGGATGCGGGGGGCTGTGGGGCGGGAGTGAGGGGCACCTTACCTTGAGTGTGCGCAGGGCCGGGCCGGCGCCCCCTGGGGGCAGGCTGATGGCCGTTTGCCCACAATGCGCCACCTGGAAGGGCAGGGGGTTGTAGCCACTGCGGCGCCCGGGCTCAGCCCCCCGTGGCTCCTCCTTCACCAGGGTGCCGTAGCCCTTGTGGGCGGCCCCGTAGCCCCAGGGCTCCCCCTGCAGGTAGCCCGGGTAGGGGGTACTCTTCGGTGCCCGCTGCGGGGGGCCCTGCAGCAGCTCCGACAGCAGCTGCTCATCACCAATGTAGGCAGCCAGGTCGATGGAGCCCTCATGCTCCCCGAGTGCCCCCAGCTCTGACGCCATGGGACGCGGGGGGGCCCGCTCGCAATCGTAGAACCCCCCCTGCGACATGGCTGTGCTCTCTCCCTGCGCTCGCGCCTCGCTCGCTCCTTCGCCTCTCTCCCGCCACTCGCCACTTGCTCGAACCTCTTTGCTCTCAGTCACTTTATTTGTTTCTCTCTCTTGTCCCTTCCTTCCTCGCAGGCTGCGTCTGCCGCTTGGTCTTGCCTCTCTTCCTCTTTTTCACGCCAATTCGTTCCTTCGTTTCTTTCTCTCCGTCAGTCACTTTCTCCTTCGTCCCCCTCTCCGCCTGTTCGTCTCTTTCTTGGGTTTTCCTCTCTCGCTGATTTTCTTTCTCTCCTTTTTCTCAGATTCGCTCCTTTTCCCTCTCTCCGTTGGCCCCTTTCTCCTGCTGTCTTTCCTCCCCTCTGTCTGTGTCTAATCCACCCCCCCCCCCGCCCCCTGCAGTCCCCTGTAGCTTCTCTCTCTTCTCTCAGCCCTGTTTCATTCCCTCTCTCCGTCCAGGTCTCTGCCGCGCTCCCCCGCTTCTCTTCCCAGCTCTGCCTCCTTCTCTCTCTCTCTCTCTCTCATTCCCCCCATCCCCCCGCCCCCCTTTTCCTTCCTCTTTCCGATGGGCTCCCCGGCTCCCCCTGCTGATGGCCCCAGGGGACCCCACCCTGCGACAGCCCCAGAGAGGGGGCCCCCTTCCCTGCCCTCCAAGGAGGCTGGGCTGATGGCAGTAGACATCTCCCCCCAGATGTCTGGGGGAGCCCTGGGGGCCGTAGCACCAACCCCTCCCTATGCCCCCTCTTTTCAAATAACACCCCAACTTCACCCCTCTCAGCCCCCAGCCCCGCCCCATGCCCCACAAGCCACATCCACTGATTGACTCCACCCCCGCTAGCCCAGCCCTGTCCTCCCAGCCCTGCTGCCAGTGCCCCTCACTCCCGACCCGCAGCCCCTGCTAGCCCAGCCCTGCACCCCTGCTCTGCCGGTGCCCCTCACTCCCAACCTGCAGCCCCCACTAGCCCAGCCTTGGGCCCCCCAGGCCTGCCAGTGCCCCTCCCTCTGGGCCCGCAGCCCCTGCTAGGGTAACCAGACAGCAAATGTGAAAAATCGGGACGAGGGGGGGGTAATAGGAGTCTATGTAAGAAAAAGACCCCAAAATCGGGACTGTCCCTATAAAATTGGGACATCTGGTCACCCTAGCCCCTGCTAGCCCAGCCCTGCACCCCTCCTCCCCCGCAGCCCTGCTGGTGCCCCTCACTCCTGACCTGCAGCCCCTGCCCACCCCAGCTCTGCCAGTGTCCCTCACTCCTGACCCACAGTCCCCTGCTAGCCTAGCCCTGGGCTTCCCACCCTCTACCCCACACAGTTGCCCTGGGCCCGTCAGCCCAGTGGGGCAGGCCTGAGGTGTGAGGGCCATCACTGGCCACAAGGTGGCACCATTACATGAAAAATCCCATCCCAGGTGCTGTGGGAAGGCCACTGGCTGGGGGGGAGGGGGGGAAGCTACTGGCATGGGGTGGGCACTATGGGGCAGGGATCGCTATGTGTGGGGGAGCTCCTAAGAAGGGGTGCAGTGGGGGGCACTGGCTGGGGGTGCAGGTCCCAGCAGGGGGTGCTGGAAGGCACTAGGTGGGGGGGGCCCCCAGCAGGGGGGGCTATGGGTGTAGGTTCCAAAAGGGGGGAATTACAGGGGTCTCAATAGTGGATGCTATGGGGTGCCAGGGGAGTGCCAATAGGGGGCACTGGGGGGTCTCAGCATGGGGTGCAGGGGGGATCTCAGCATCGGGTGCAGGGGGTCCCAGCAGGGAGCACTGGGGGGGTCCCATGGGAGTGCAAACAGGGAGCACTAAGGGGTCCCAGGAAGGGCGTCTCAGCAGGGTCCCTGTGGGTCCCAGCAGGGGGCACTGGGAGGGGCCCAAGAAGGGTCCCGGGGGTCCCAGCAAGGTGCATTATGCGGGATGCCAGCAGGGGGCGGTTATGGGGGTTCCCAGTCCTCAATGTCCTCAGCCCCCCAGCTAGGCTCCACAGCGTTGAGGTCATTGTATTTATTACATCAAAAACCAGAGACAAACGGTCGAAAGGCCACAAATTTGGGGCCCGAACGTCGGGGGCCAGAGAACAGGGTTAAGGCATCTGTGAGTGATGGAGCTCCCACCTCTGGCAGCAGGGGGTGCTGTGGGGAGCGGGGCAGGGGCCGTGGGGAGCCGTGGAGAGCGGGGCGGGGGCCGTGGGGAGTGGGCCGTTGGCAGGGGCAGGCGTTGTGGGGTGCAGTCCATGGCAGGGTGGGGGCTCAGTCGTGGGGCTGGTTGGGGTCCCCGCTGTTGCACATGGGTTCCAGCTGCTCGGTGCGGTCAGGGTTGGGGGGCTCCATCTCAGGGTACACCACCCCACACAGCTTCTGGGCCACCCGCGTCACTGCCGCTGGAGGGAGACGGGGGGGTTAGAGAGCAGGGGGGCACGGGCCCTTCCTCCGCCCCCTGGCCAGCTGCTCCCCTTCCCCCGCTCGGCTGCACCCCAGCTGTGCCCCCTTTCCCCCGCTCCCAGGCCGGCTGCCCCCAAACCCCCGTCCCTTGCACAGCCGGCTGCGCCCCCTTTCCCCCACTCACCCAGGCAGGTGTAGACGGCGGGTGGCTTGCGGTGCCAGGCCACGCCCAGCCCGTAGACGGGCACCCCGCTCAGCATGATGGCCAGCCCCACGCCGCACACCACCGGCTCCGACCACAGGCTGAAGACCAGCAGGAAGGCCCAGAAGAGCAGGTAGACGACGGGGAAGAACAGGCTGACCTGGGGGGGACATGGGGCTCAGCCGGGGTCGAGGCATACAGGCGGCAGTGGGGCAGGGCTCACCTTCATGCGGTGGGCAGGATATGCAGGGTGGGGCTCACCTTGGTGCGGTTCAGCACGTGGGGCAAATGGGGCAGGGTAGGGGGTGGGGCATGTGGGGCAGGAGGCAAGCCCTGGGGGCAGGGCACACAGGGGAGGGGATGGACTCACCTTGATAGGCCTGGCCATGTGGGAATGGGGATGGGGAATGGGGGCAGGGGGTGGGCTCACCTTGATGGACCGGGCCATGTGGGGCTGGGGCGGGGAATGGGGGCAGGGCAGGGGGTGGGCTCACCTTGATGGGCCGGGCCATGTGGGGCTGGGGGCGGGGAATGGGGGCAGGGCAGGGGGTGGCCTCACCTTGATGGGCCGGGCCATGTGGGGCTGGGGGCGGGGAATGGGGGCAGGGCAGGGGGTGGGCTCACCTTGATGGGCCGGGCCATGTGGGGCTGGGGGCGGGGAATGGGGGCTGGGGCAGGGGGTGGGCTCACCTTGATGGGCCGGGCCATGTGGGGCAGGGGGCGGGGAATGGGGGCAGGGCAGGGGGTGGGCTCACCGTGATGGGCCGGGCCATGTGGGGCAGGGGGTGGGCTCACCTTGATGGGCCGGGCCATGTGGGGCAGGGGGCGGGGAATGGGGGCAGGGCAGGGGGTGGGCTCACCGTGATGGGCCGGGCCATGTGGGGCAGGGGGTGGGCTCACCTTGATGGGCCAGGCCATGTGGGGCAGGGGGCGGGGAATGGGGGCAGGGCAGGGGGTGGGCTCACCTTGATGGGCCGGGCCATGTGGGGCTGGGGGCGGGGAATGGGGGCTGGGGCAGGGGGCGAGCTCACCTTGATGGGCCGGGCCATGTGGGGCTGGGGGCGGGGAATGGGGGCTGGGGCAGGGGGCGGGCTCACCTTGATGGGCCGGGCCATGTGGGGCTGGGGGCGGGGAATGGGGGCTGGGGCAGGGGGCGGGCTCACCTTGATGGGCCGGGCCATGTGGGGCTGGGGGCGGGGAATGGGGGCTGGGGCAGGGGGCGGGCTCACCTTGATGGGCCGGGCCATGTGGGGCTGGGGGCGGGGAATGGGGGCTGGGGCAGGGGGCGAGCTCACCTTGATGGGCCGGGCCATGTGGGGCTGGGAATGGGGGCTGGGGCAGGGGGCGGGCTCACCTTGATGGGCCGGGCCATGTGGGGCTGGGGGCGGGGAATGGGGGCAGGGCAGGGGGTGGGCTCACCTTGATGGGCCAGGCCATGTGGGGCTGGGAATGGGGGCAGGGCAGGGGGCGGGCTCACCTTTATGGGCCGGGCCATGTGGGGCAGGGGCAGGGAATGGGGGCAGGGCAGGGGGCGGGCTCACCTTGATGGGCCGGGCCATGTGGGGCTGGGGGCGGGGAATGGGGGCTGGGGCAGGGGGCGGGCTCACCTTGATGGGCCGGGCCATGTGGGGCTGGGGGCGGGGAATGGGGGCTGGGGCAGGGGGCGAGCTCACCTTGATGGGCCGGGCCATGTGGGGCTGGGAATGGGGGCTGGGGCAGGGGGCGGGCTCACCTTGATGGGCCGGGCCATGTGGGGCTGGGGGCGGGGAATGGGGGCAGGGCAGGGGGTGGGCTCACCTTGATGGGCCGTGCCATGTGGGGCAGGGGGTGGGCTCACCTTGATGGGCCAGGCCATGTGGGGCTGGGAATGGGGGCGGGGCAGGGCAGGGGGCGGGCTCACCTTTATGGGCCGGGCCATGTGGGGCAGGGGCAGGGAATGGGGGCAGGGCAGGGGGCGGGCTCACCTTGATGGGCCGGGCCATGTGGGGCTGGGAATGGGGGCAGGGCAGGGGGCGGGCTCACCTTGATGGGCCGGGCCATGTGGGGCTGGGAATGGGGGCAGGGCAGGGGGCGGGCTCACCTTGATGGGCCAGGCCATGTGGGGCAGGGGGTGGGCTCACCTTGATGGGCCGGGCCATGTGGGGCAGGGGGCAGGGAATGGGGGCAGGGCAGGGGGCAGGCTCACCTTGATGGGCCGGGCCATGTGGGGCTGGGGGCGGGGAATGGGGGCAGGGCAGAGGGCGGGCTCACCTTGATGGGCCGGGCCATGTGGGGCAGGGGGCGGGCTCACCTTGATGGGCCAGGCCATGTGGGGCTGGGGCAGGGAATGGGGGCAGGGCAGGGGGCGGGCTCACCTTGATGGGCCAGGCCATGTGGGGCTGGGAATGGGGGCAGGGCAGGGGGCGGGCTCACCTTGATGGGCCAGGCCATGTGGGGCTGGGGGCGGGGAATGGGGGCAGGGCAGGGGGCGGGCTCACCTTGATGGGCCGGGCCATGTGGGGCAGGGGGTGGGCTCACCTTGATGGGCCGGGCCATGTGGGGCTGGCGCCAGCGCAGCACGATCTGCCCAGCCACGGTCACCCCATAGAACAGGTAGTTGATGAACCCCACATAGTTGATCAGGGTGTAAATGTCGCTCGTCACCAGCATCAGCAGCGTAGACAGGCACTGTAGGGAGGGGGACTATGGGGCGGGGTCATGCCGGATCCCGCCCCATACGAGACCCCACCCACCACCATGCTGCAAGCCCCACCCCTGTCCTAGAGACCCTGCACCCATTCCGCAAGCCATGCTCCCTGATCCAGAGACTCTGCCCCCATTCCCCAAACTCCACCCCCGCCCCGGTGACCCCGCCCTCAGCAGGCCCAGGTGACTCACAGTGAAGAGGAGGGCGGGGATGGGGGTGCAGCGCCGCATGTGGATCATGGCCAGCAGGCTGGGGAGGTGGCCCTCACGGGCTCCTGCGAAGAACAGCCTGTGGGGGGAGGGGAGACGTAAGAGTGGGGGGTAGAATGCGGGAGCTCCGGGCCCAACAGACCTGGCTCTCGGTGCCATCAGTAGGGTTCAGGGTGATCGTCAGGCTGCAGAAATTGGGATCTGAGATGGGAGAGGAGACTCCATCCCCTCCCCCCACCGCCAGGGCAGGCCCTGTGGGGGGGCGGGGTCACTCACCGGGAGGAGGTGAAGAGGGAGCCGTTGACACCCCCAAAGGTGGACAGGGCCACGGAGATGGGCATGATCCAGGCCATGACACCCAGCAGCTTCTCCCCGAACGTCTGGGGGGGGAAAGAGTGGAGGAGATCGGGGGAGAGCTCAGTGCAGGGGCAGGGCCAAAGGGCGGAGACAGGGCCAAGGGTAGGGGCTCAGGGCAGGGGGTGGGGTCAGGGCCAAGGGAGTGGGGTTAGGCACTGTGGGCAGAGCTCAGGGCCAAGGGGTGGAGTCAGGGCCTAGAGGAAGGGCTCAGGGCTGTGGGTGGGGCTCAGGCCAGGGGTGGGGCGGGGCTCACCAGCAGCTCCTGGGGTGACAAGGCAGAGACATAGGCTCCATTGGTGGGATTGGGGAGCTGTGGGAGTGGTTTGGGGGGCTGTGGGCAGGGCAAAGGCCAGGGGCAGCACTCACCACGGCCACGGCGTTGGAGGCTAGGAGCTCCTGGGGCGACATGGCGGTGACGTAGGCCATGTTGGCGGGGTTGGGGGGCTGTGGGCAGGGCAAAGGCCAGGGGCGGGGCTCACCACAGCCACAGCGTTGGAGGCCAGCAGCTCTTGGGGCGACATGGCGGTGACGTAGGCCATGTTGGCGGGGTTGGGGGGCTGTGGGCAGGGTAAAGGCCAGGGACGGGGCTCAACATGGCCACAGTGTTGGAGGCCAACAGCTCCTGGGTCGACATGGCAGTGACATTGGCCACGTTGGCGGGGTGGGGGGCTGTGGGAATGGTTTGGGGGGCTGTGGGCAGGGCAAAGGCCAGGGGCGGGGCTCACCACGGCGTTGGAGGCCCGCAGCTCCTGGGGCGACATGGCAGTGACGTAGGCCATGTTGGCGGGGTTGGGGGGCTGTGGGAGTGGTTTGGGGGGCTGTGGGCGGGGCAAAGGCCAGGGGCGGGGCTCACCACGGCCACGGCGTTGGAGGCCAGCAGCTCCTGGGGCGACATGGCGGTGACGTAGGCCACGTTGGCGAAGACGTAGACGAAGGTGACCACGGGGATGGAGATGAAGATGGCCCGTGGCAGGTTCCTGGGGAGGCGGCAGTGTGAGTGTGTGCAACCCCCGGATGCCGGGGTCCCCTGGGGTTCCATAATGGGGCACACTTTGACCCCAGGGAAGGGAGGGACTGAAGTCGGCAGTGCCCAGATGTCGGTGTTCCCCAGGCAGGCGCTGACAGCAGCTGTGGGGGGCCCAGATGCTGGGGTTCCCCCATCGGGCGCTAACAGCGGGGGCGGGGGGCCCGAACACCAGGGATTCCCCGCTGGGCACTAATGGCAGGGGCGGGGCCTGGACGCAGAGTTTCCCCAGCTGGGCGCTGACCTCGAGGTTCCCCAGAGGGGTGCTGATCCCAGGGGGGGCCTGGACACCGGGGTCCCACACTGACCTGTAGGGGTCGACCAGCTCCTCGGTGACGTAGTTGAGGAAGTTCCAGCCGCCGTAGGCGAAGGAGCCCTGCAGGAAGGCCAGCGCCACCATCCCCACGTCCACCGGCGTGAAGGCCTCGAAGGCGTGTCGCGGCTCCAGCCAGTAGTAGTGCCCTGTGCAAGAGTGGCACCATGGCATGGGTACCCCCTGCGCCCAGCCAGCCCGGCTGTCCCCCTGCCCCTCCGGTGCCCTGTCCTGCGCCCAGCCAGCCCGGCTGTCCCAATGCCCCCCCCCCACGGTGCCCTACCCTGCGCCTGGCCCTTCCCCTGCCCCTCTGGTGGCCTGCCCTGCACCCAGCCATCCCCCTGCCCCTCCGTGCCCTGCCCTGCACCCAGCCATCCCCCTGCCCCTCCGTGCCCTGCCCTGCGCCCATCTGGCCCAGCCATCCCAACACCCCCCCCAGTGCCCTGGCCTGTGCCCAGTCATCCGGTTGTCCCAACGCCGCCCCCCCTCAGTGCCCTGCCCTGCGCCCAGCTGTCCCCTTGCCCTCCTGATGCCCTGCCCTGTGCCCAGCTGGTTCAGCCGTCCCAATGCCCCCCGGTGCCCTGCCCACAGCTGGCCTGGGAGTCCCAGTGCCCCCGTCTCACCCTTGCAGATCTGCACGATGCCCATGATGATGATGAGCGCCAGGGCCAGGAGCTTCCCAGCCGTGAAGACGTCCTGCACCCGCGTCGCCCAGCGCACGCTGGCACAGTTCACCCAAGTCAGCAGCACTGGGGGCAGAGGGAGGGCTCAGGGTGGAGACGGGGTGGGGCGCTCCCCCCCCCCCAAGGCCGCCCTTGCCCCACCGGGGAGATAACCAGCCTGGCGTGGGGATGTTGTGGCAACAGAGGGTCAGCCCCACACCCAGAGCTGCCTGCTGTGGGGATCTGAGCCAGGGGCTGGGCTGGGGAGGGTGGAAATGGGGGGCTTGGAAAGGGGGGCCAGACCTGGGGCAGGTGGGCCCCAGGCGGGGGCTGGGAACAAGGGGCTGCGGTGGAGGGTGGGTGTGGCTGGGAATAGGGGGGCTGAGCCAGGGGGGGCCAGGAATCTGGGGGCCAGGGTGGAGCAGAGTTGGTAATGGGGAGCAAGGGAGGGGCTGGGAATGGGGGACTGGGTGGGGGGGGCTGTGGCGGGGGCAGCACACACACAGTGTTGCCCCCTGTGCCTGGCCCTGGCTCCAGCCGCCCTCAGAGCCCCACTGACAAAAGTGCCCCGGATGCCTGGGTCCCGTGCCCAGCTCCTGTCTGTGACCCAGCCTGGTGTGGGGGTGAGGGGGCAGGCCCCGGGCCCCAACAGAACCAAACAGCCCGTTCCCCCTGCTGCCGCCCCCCACCTGGAACCTGAGACCAGGACAGGCGGAGTGTGGGGGGGGTTCCCCCTCTCGTCACAGGGTGTAAATAACTCCCAGCCCAGCCCCTGCCAGAGCCACCCGCCGCTCGGTACCCCCCAGCACCCGCCTGCACCTCCCCAACCCAACATCCCTCCAACACCCCTCACTGCACACGCTCCAGCATTCACACACACCCCCCCCCCGCAGTCACCAGCACCCACAAATGGCCTCAGCACCCAGGAAACCGAGCCCCAGATAACACTCCCCCACATCCCGCCGGTGCCCCTCACTCCTGATCCGCAGTCCCAGCCAGCCCAGCCCTTCCCCCCACAGCCCTGCCGGTGCCCCTCACTCCCAACCCGCAGCGCCAGCCCAGCCCTTCCCCCCGCCAGCTTTGCTGGCCTGTCCCCATGCAGGGAGTGGCAAGACACAGGGACACACACGTGGCCAGACAGACGTCCTGGCCAGACAGACGCCCGCAGATGCTTTCCTGCTGACCCAGCACTGACTCAGCGACTCCCCTCTCGGCTGGGCGCAGCTGGTGCCGG
Source organism: Caretta caretta (assembly GCF_965140235.1). NCBI lineage: Eukaryota > Metazoa > Chordata > Testudines > Cheloniidae > Caretta > Caretta caretta. The sequence continues at coordinate 39,014,233 of NC_134218.1, read as the reverse complement.
TCTGCAGGTGCCAGCTAGACCAGTGGTTGCACCAATGGGAATGGCAGGGGGTACTCACGCAGACACACCCCCGCCAGGAGGCGGAGCCCACTCTCGGGCGCCAGGCAGGTGGAGAAGAGCGGGTGCAGCACGTAGTTGGCGAAGGTGAGGGCGATGACTGCCTGGTTGGTGGGGTAGATCACCAGCACCGCGATCCACAGCCGCAGGAACCTGGGGGGCACAGCAGGGCATGAGAGGGGGTCTGGGCCTGGCTGCCCCCCAGCCAGCCCCCTGGGGCCTCGCCCCCTTACCCGGCCAGCCCCCCGAAGATGTCCTTGACGTAGGCGTAGTCACCGCCGGACTTGGGGATGGTGACACCCAGCTCGGCGTAGCACAGCGCTCCCACAGCCGTGATCAGCCCTGTGATGATCCACACCAGTAGCGCCAGCCCCACGGAGCCCGCGTTCTCCAGCACGCCCTTTGGCGACACGAAGATCCCTGACCCGATGATGTTACCTGGCGGGGGAAGCAAGAGATGGGGATGGGAGTTAGAGACAGGGCTGCCCTGCTGCTGCCTTAGTCTCCCGAGAGCCTGGGCCAGTCGCTCTGAGAGGGGTAACCTGCCGGGCTGCTTGCCTGAGTCTGCCGAGAGCCTGGGCCAGTTGCTTGGAAAGGTGTGACCTACCGGGCTGCTTGCCTGAGTCTGCCAAGAGCCTGGGCCAGTCGCTCAGAGAGGGGTGACCTGCCGGGCCGCTGCCTGAGTCTGCCAAGAGCCTGGGCCAGTCGCTCAGAGAGGGGTGACCTGCCGGGCCGCTGCCTGAGTCTGCCGAGAGCCTGGGCCAGTCGCTCTGAGAGGGGTGACCTGCCGGGCCGCTGCCTGAGTCTGCCGAGAGCCTGGGGCAGTCGCTCGGAGAGGGGTGACCTGCCGGGCCGCTGCCTGAGTCTGCCGAGAGCCTGGGCCAGTCGCTCGGAGAGGGGTGACCTGCCGGGCCGCTGCCTGAGTCTGCCGAGAGCCTGGGCCAGTCGCTCGGAGAGGGGTGACCTGCCGGGCCGCTGCCTGAGTCTGCCGAGAGCCTGGGCCAGTCGCTCGGAGAGGGGTGACCTGCCGGGCCGCTGCCTGAGTCTGCCGAGAGCCTGGGCCAGTCGCTCGGAGAGGGGTGACCTGCCGGGCCGCTGCCTGAGTCTGCCGAGAGCCTGGGCCAGTCGCTCGGAGAGGGGTGACCTGCCGGGCCGCTGCCTGAGTCTGCCGAGAGCCTGGGCCAGTCGCTCGGAAAGGTGTGACATGCCGGGCCGCTGCCTGAGTCTGCCGAGAGCCTGGGGCAGTCGCTCGGAGAGGGGTGACCTGCCGGGCCGCTGCCTGAGTCTGCCGAGAGCCTGGGGCAGTTGCTCGGAGAGGGGTGACCTGCCTCCTGCATCTCAGGGGAGTGTTATCTCTGGAGTCTAATGATAACATTTAAAATGTCACCCCACATCCCCTCCTCTAGCCGAGCTGCCATCCGCCGCCCCCCCCTTCCCTGCCATATCCCTGTCTCTCTTTCACCTCCCGGCTGCCCTCTTTCCTGGCTCCATGTGCTCCATTAGCAAATTACACTGCTGCGACTGTGGGTGGGAGCCAAGGTGTGGGGGTGGCGGAGCTGCATGCCTGGGGTGGGGGCACAGCATTACAAAGAGAGGGGGATGCGTTCAAGGCTGGGGGGGGGAAATGGGAGATGGGGTTTTATTGGGGGAGGGCAGTGGAGATAAGAGGAGAGGGGGGCAGAGGGCCCAGGGCCTGGTGGGAGGATGGGGGCTCTAGACTCAGAACTAACCCCCTCATTAGCAACCAGCCCTTCATTAATGATCGCCATGGCAACTCAAGCGGCATTACAAAGAGGGTGCCCCTCACTTCCAACCCGCAGCCCCACCTCTCGGCTGGCAGAGAACTGTGGGGACCCCCCCACTAGGAGGAGTCGCAGGGGAAGGGGCACTGGGGGGGATCCTGGCTGGGGAGAAGGGAGCAATGTGGGAAGGGAAGGAGTGGGGCAGAGTCCTTAACTGTAATCTTATCAGGTTAAAAGAAAAGGAGTACTTGTGGCACCTCAGAGACTAACCAATTTATTTGAGCATAAGCTTTCGTGAGCTACAGCTCACTTCATCGGATGCATCCGATGAAGTGAGCTGTAGCTCTTGAAAGCTCATGCTCAAATAAATTGGTTAGTCTCCGAGGTGCCACAAGTACTCCTTTTCTTTTTGCGAATACAGACTAACACAGCTGTTACTCTGAAACATATCAGGTTAGATTTCACCCCATAAACTAGGCTATGGGGAGGGACTCTGACCTGGTGGGGGGAAGGGGCACCGGCAGGGCTGGGAGGGAGCAGGGTTGGGCTAGCAGGGGGCTGTGGGTCGGGAGTGAGGGGCAGTGCAGGGGGTGAGTAGGGGGCTGGGCCTGTCTCTGAGCCCCCAACCCCCCCTCCCTCCCACGCGCTGGCGTCTCCGGGCACCTGCTGAGCAGCACCATCTGGAGCAGGATTAATGGAGCCACCAGGAATTCACGGTCCATGGCTCCGATCCATCGAAGTGGAAAGCCCAGACCCCCTGTCCCCTGCTACTGCAGGCTGGGGCGCCTGGCTCTGGGGTGGAGTATGGGGGCTAGTTATACTGGGACTCCTCGTCCGGCGCTGAGAGGTGGCTGGCTCTGGGGTGGGGCGCGGGGCCTGGTTATACGGGGACCCCTTGCCCGGCGCTGAGAGGCGGCTGGCTCTGGGGTGGGGCCCCCTTACTGGGTGAGGGGAAGGCTGGCAGCACTAATCGGATCAGAATAACAGGACCACAAGGTGACAGGCAGTTCCAGGCTATTTATAGAGCCAGCCAGGCTGGGGGCAGAGGGGGGGAAGGAAGGGGGAAAAGAGAGATGGAGAGATAGAAGGAGAGAATGACACAGAGCAGGAGGGGGGACCCCAGTGGCCCCCTGGACCAGAGTTGGGGTCCCTCCTCCACACCCCCCGCCACTCACCTATGATGATGCCGCAAGCGCTCACCAGCCCGATCTCTTTCTTGAGCCCCACGCCACCCTCTGCCAGCTGATCTGGGCCATCTGTGGCCTTCTCGGAACCACCCCGGCGCCGCGCACCCTCCTCCATGGTAGGGGACCAGACCAGATGGTGCTGGGGAACACCGGGCACCGATCCAGAGCGGGCCGCTCTGGAATCACTTGTATTGGACACGTATGCCTGGAAACTGGGCTGTTTCTGGGCTCAGATCTTCTAAAACCAGAGCAGTTTTGTCCTGCTGGTTGTGATCTCAGGTCTTTTAGAACCAGGGCGGTTCTGTGTATTTCCCTCCTGGTCTGGTTCTGTGATCTGGCTCCCTAGTCCCCAGCTGGTTCTGTCTTCTTGGTTCTAGGCTTCGATCCCAAGGCGGTTCTGTCACTGTTGTTCTGGACTCAGATCTCCTAGAACCCAGGTGGTTCTGGTGTCCCTGGAACTGGGCCGGTTCTGGGTTCAGATCCTCTAGAACCCAGCTGGTTCTCGATTCCCTGGGACTGGGTTGGTTTTGTCTCAGTCTAGGTCTGGATTCCCAGCTGGTTCTCTCTCTCTGGTTCTGGAATCCCTGGAACTGGACTGGTTCTGTCTCGGTCTGAATCTCCTAGAACCCAGTTGGTTCTGGACTGGGACTGTTCTGTTTTACACTCTGGATCTGGTACCCTTAGATCCAGGCTGGTTCTGGGCCTCTGATTCTGGGGCCAGACATGCAGGTCCAGTTCCCTCTCACGCGAGTTCTGGGCTCTTGTCCCCTGGAACTGGCCCAGTTCTGTACCTGGCACTCTGATTCTGACGGCGCTGGTACTAGGCTCCTTCCAGAACCGGACCGGGAACTGGTTCTGGTGCGGTCCAGTCCGAGGTCTCTGGAACCGGCCGCTCCGGCCCCCTGCTCGCGAAATCTCAGCACTTGTCCCTCCTTGTTTACTCGTTCCCCTCTTCCGTCCTATCCCCGGCGGAGGAGGGGAGAGCGCGCAGCGTGGAAACCCAAGACCGGTTTGATCTCGCTCGGCTTCCTCCTTCTCGCCGCCTGCTTCCTTCCCCTGCTCCAGTTACAAGGGGCTCGCCAGCCCAGGGATATTCTCCTTCCAGCTGGGAATTCTTTGGGACTTCTTTCCTCCCCGGGGGCTTTTCTTGCTCCCCTTTTCTGGCGCCCAGTTCTCCCTCTGCACCTCTCACTCGCTCGCTCGGAGGTTATACAAGGCTCTCTTGCCCGGCACTCCTCCCTCGAGGACTTTCTCGCTCCCTCCTTCCAGCGCGGAGTTCTCCTTCTGCCAGGGGGTTTCTGCTCCCCGGCAGTGTGTTCCTCTCCGTCCGTCTCTCTGGCTCACTCCCTCGTTCTCACATGGGGCTGGAGCCCCGGTTCCCAGCGACCGACTCCCGGGGGACCCAGACTCCTCCCTCGGTCAGCCCAGAGCCACTTCCCTTCTGCTGGCTACATCCCTCTTTGAGTTCCTCCTCACTCCCTCTTTTCCTTTCCATCACTCCGCTTCTCTGTCTGGTTCTTTCCTCCTTTCCATCACTCCGCTTCTCTGTCTGGTTCTTTCCTCCTTTCCATCACTCCGCTTCTCTGTCTGGTTCTTTTCTTTCTCCTTTTATCGCTTCCTCTCTTCCTTTCTTTAGCACTCCACCTTTCTTCTTCTTGTTCTTTCACTTCACTTTGTCTTCTTTCTGTCATCACTTCATCTTATTTCTTTCTCTTTCTGTTCCTCCACCTACCTCCCTCCCTCTTTCTTTCTTTCCCTTTGCCATCTCCCTCTTTCCTTCTCTCTCCCCATCTAGCCCAGGTGCCCCCCAAGGAGAAGCACAACCCCCTAGAGGCCCCAGCGCGGCTTCCCCAGCCCTGGGAGTTGGGGTCAACCCCTCCCTGGATCGGGAGGCCTAGGCTGGCCCCTCTCTAAGAAACCTTGCTCCACATGTGGCAGGGAGTTCCACAGAGTAATTGCATCAACATAACCATCCATTTGCCCCCCACACTCCTCCATCAATCCATGCATCCTTCCCTCCCCAGGGAGCTCTCCTCTTCCTCTACCCCCCTGTGTGGGGGACAGGATCTGGGCCCATCTGCCCCATCCCCCAGGCCAACACCCCCTCCACCCCACCCCCGCTAACCACCCATCCCATCCAACCCAGGGCTGGAGAAGGAACTTCTTGCCTGCCCATCCCCCACCCCGTGCCTCCACCACTGCCATCCCTCCTTCCAGCCCAACCTTTGCCCCCACTTGGCCTTGGGAGATGCTGATAATGGGGCCAGGCCCAGACTTTCCCCTGCCAGCGGGGCAATGTGCTGAGCCGGGGAAGTGGGGGTGAGGGGAAGAAAGGCATGGCAGGGGGTGGGCGGGTGGATGGATGGATCCCAGAGGTGGATGGAGGCCGGGGGTCACCGTGCGCCCTGGTCACGCACACTCTGACTGTGGAGTCAGGGGGCCACCGGCTGGTTCCCCAAGAGCAGAGTTGAGAAAAGGGAGGGGGAGAGAGCCACGGTCCCCTCACCCTCAGGAGCTCCCAGCACCTGGGCCTAGGGCCCCTCCCCATCCTGGGGGCACCCCCAGCCCCAGAGAGGGGCAGGAATTGAGGAGGGGGTACAGGATGCAGAGACCCAAGGGGAGGGGATCCTGCTGTGGGAGTGGGGGTGGGAGAGAGGCTAGAAGCTGTTCTCAGCCCCCACCCCCGGCACACACAGACCCCCACAGCCTGAGTCAAGGCTGAGCCTGCCCTGCCCCCCGGTGGCAGTGCCCCACCATGGCCCAGCCTCGCAGGGCAGCTCTAGTGGGACTTTGTGGCCCCTCCCACGCCCCAATTGCCTCCCTCCTCCAGCCCTCCAGACCCCCCACTCCCTCCCTACTCCCCTCTCCCTCCTCCCTCCCTCCCCAACCCACCCCACCCCTCTCTACTCCCTCCCTCCCCCCCAACCCCCCACTCCTCCCTACTCCCCTTCCCCCAACCCCCCTACTCCCTCGCTCCTCAAGCCCTCCCCCAACCCACCCACTCCCTCTCTACTCCCCCCTTCCTCCTCCAGCCTTTCCCCAACCCATCCCACTCTACTCCCGCCTCCCTCCCTCCTCCAGCCCTCCCCACTCCCTCTCTACTCCCTCCTCCCGTCCCCCCCAACCCCCCACTCCTCCCTACTCCCCTTCCCCCAACCCCCCTACTCCCTCGCTCCTCAAGCCCTCCCCCAACCCACCCACTCCCTCTCTACTCCCCCCTTCCTCCTCCAGCCTTTCCCCAACCCATCCCACTCTACTCCCGCCTCCCTCCCTCCTCCAGCCCTCCCCACTCCCTCTCTACTCCCTCCTCCCCAACCCCCCACTCCTCCCTACTCCCCCTCCCCCAAACCCCCCACTCCCTCCCTCCTCCAGCCCTCCCCAACCCACCCCACTCCCTCCCTCCTCCAGCCCCCTCCCAACCCCCGCTCCACTGCTCCCTCCTCCCCCTCCCCAGCCCCGCCCCCTGGCCTCGCGCCGCGGCCGTTGCGACTCCCTCCGCTTTCCCGCCCGTTCCAACGGTCGCTCCCCGCCTCGTGCCCTGAGGTGACCGTTGGGCGGCTGGAGGGAGGGGCGGTTCTGTTTGAGTCCGGGGGGGGGAGGGGATAGTAACCCCCCTCAGTGCTTCCTCCCTAGGGCACAGCCTGCTAATTAGCTCCCCCTAAGTAGCCACGCCAGCTAATGAATTAAACCCTTCTCCCCGGGGGACGATAACTCATGGCAATAACCTGGCCATGGCCACCACCCCATTAACCCCTCCCCGAGCTAATTAACCTCTTGGCTCTGTCCCAGCAGCCCCATTCCCCCAGCATCTAATTAGAAACCCCAGTCATTAAGGCCTTTGCCAATAATAGCCTGGGCACAGCTAATTAACACAGGTAATTAATGCGTTAATAAAGACTAATATTGACCCCCCAGTCGCCCATGGCGCCTAACACCCAACTGATCCCCGCAGGGTAATTAATATGTTAAGGATAGCCTCACGGTAGCCAATCACCCTGCGGGAATGTCATTCATATCAATAACGATCATTAATATCACTGGCATTACTATCAAAAAAATATTAATTAACATCCCCCCTAATTTACATCAATAACGAGAGCCAATCACCCCTAATTAACATCATTCATACATAGCCCAGAGTTAATTAAATAACCAATAATCCCTCATTAATAAAGGGGCTACAATTAATAACCTCCAATATAATCAATACACCATACTCAGGAAACAGTCATTCAAAAGCCAACATGCCGGAAAAACCCATAATTAACATGGAGCCCATAATTAGCTTGTTCTGAATAATTAGCAAATTGATGACAGGCCATGATTAAAGGACTCATAAATATTAAATACTGCCTCAAAGGCCCATGGTAACAGATAAATAATCAATCAAAAGACAACCAAGAGCCAGACAATTAGTGAACAATCTGAAATAACTAGTAAATATCCACAATATTTTGTTGTAAAGAAATAACCCATAAAATAGGCCTAATTAAATACATGATGCTATTCATAAATAACCCACCAGACATAATAGAATAATACACAAAAGAAAAACGGCCACTTATAACAAAAGAACCACTGCCCAGAATACATATTCACAGATTATTAATGATTATTGGCAGAATTCAATTTTTATTTTGTTATAATTTTGATGGATCACATCAGTGTTTAGACATTTTTTCTTGATTTAAATTGTGCAGAAAAAAGAGTTAAAAGCATTTTTTTTCTAGTTTTACTTATTTAAATTTTCACCATTGTGGGAAATTAGAGCGGGATCGATAATGGGTGGGTGTCAGACAGTAATTATTTAATGATGGTAGACACTGAAATTCAAAAAGTTAAAGCTTTATAACTGATAAACACAAACGGTCACATGACAAAACATACACAGTCAATAGTCAGAAATCAAACTCCAATCATTTCTGAAGTAGTGGCTGTAACTTTCAATTATTATTGATGGAAAAGTTTTGTGTGTCTGCAGCGAAATCAATGTTTACTAATGTTGGCAATAAAAATCTGATCCTTCCAAGCCCAAAAATAATCCACAAAGGATGAATGGCCACTAATGACTGATGATAACTAAAGAAACCATATCAGAATAGAGATTCATAGATTATAAAGCCAGAAGGGACCATTCCATCTGAGCTCCTGGATGACAGAGGCCAGAGAACTGCCCTAAATATTTTACATCGGTTATTGATAAAAATCAATGGTCAATTAGCAAATAATTAACACTATTTGTTAACAATATTTTATAGTTAAGTGGTTATACATAATTAATAATAAATATTTAATAGCTAATAAAGTAAATAACATTTCAGTCAATAGACTACCATCATTAAAGTGTTAAGAAATAAAAATCAATATTAAAAAGTTAATTAATCATACATATTTGTTTCATTAATAAGGAACTTGATCACTTTTATCCAGCCATCACCATACATACCCTTCCACCCATCCATCCCCCGAACACCATCCATCCCTCTAGCTTCCCCCGCACTCTGCCTTCGATCAATCCATCCCCATACACACCCATTCATCCACACAACCCTCCCTCATCCCTCCCTCCATCCTCACACGCACTCACCCATCCCATTATCCATCCATGTCTCCATCCTTCTCCATCCATCTGTCCCTGGATCTATCCACCTACCCCCATTTATCCCTCCCTTCCAGTGCAGGCCGGCCAGAGCTAACTCCTCCTTGTCCATGTCCCGCACAGCATGGATTGGTTCCATTGCAACCAGTGCTTCTGCCAAGATGGTGCTGACTTCTGCATCACCAGCTGTGGACACCTCTTCTGCAGGAAATGCTTTGCTGCAGGTGAGGTTCAGGGCATGCTCCGTGCTTTGCCCCCTGGGTTCTGAGGGGCAGGGAATGGGGTCCGGCCCCCTCCAGAAGCCTCTGGGACCATGCACATAGTGGGCCATCATTGGAGCCCCCTGAAAAATGCTTCAAAAATGTTTCCTTCAAAAACTAAATTTCTCTGAAAAATTTTCCCTCCCCCCAAAAATCATTGTTGATTCGTTTTGAGAAGAGATTTTCAACCATTGCATTTTTCTCAAAATTTTCCGCCTTGAAGATTAATTTTTTCTTTTAGAAAATCATTTTGATGAAGTTCAAGAGGAAACTGACATTTGTCATTTAGCGACACAGGAAAATTCCTGTTTTCTGTGTTTTTTTAACTTTGCCCACCCTTGGCCCATTGGAAAAAGGAGGGGGAATGTTCAAACTATAAAGAAAGTGAGGGGGGAAACCCATATTTGCACCCTCACTAACTTTTTCTGACTGGAAAAATTGTGAAAATAATAGAAAATAGGGAAAATAGTTGGTGAGAGTTGCACTATTTCCCCCAACTCAAAAAATATGGGGGAATGGGGTGGGGGAGATGATAGAAAATCTCTTTTCCACCCTCTTTTCCGGGGGGGAAAGTAAAAAGCGAGTTCTTCCCCACATTTCACACATTTTTCTCCCACAGGAAAAGTGCAAAAATAGCTTTAAAAATGTTAAAAAGCGAGAGAAAGTACCTTTTTTAAAAAATCAGCTTTTTCCAGTGGAAAAAATAAAGTAAAAAGGAAGCAAAAATGTTTTTTTCCTGCATTTTCTCTCACTTTCACACTCTCTGTTTCACTAGAAAACAAGGGAGGGGAATAGTAACAGAGTGCCTTGCCTGCACACACAAACTGTACCACTTCAACTCCCTGGCTTAGTTAAATCATTCTGTACAGAACTTGCAACCACAATAAAATAAAATAATAATAATAATCACTTGTTTCAACCCTTGCAGAGAAATGTCCCATTTGTGGAGTGACCTGCAAATATCTGTGTCTTGCCAATAATGTGAGTTGCTCTCCTCCTTTTCTACCATTCTCCCTTCCTTCTCTCGTCTACATATGCAGGGTGATGCTGGTTTAACTAGAGATATGGTCTTTACCCAGTTGTGATTTCAATTTAGCATAAGGCTCTTTTGGAGTTTTAGCCCTGAACAATTTTGCTTTGGTTGTTTCAGGTCCCCAAAATGATCTGTTCATGTTGGCTCAAAAGCTCCAGGAGGATCCTGGTGTATGGGCCTCTGACCACTTCAGGTGTCCACGGTCCTCCCTGAAAATCCCCCAGGAAGCCTGAAAGCAGTGCAAAGGACTCTGGGATGCAGGTCCACAGTGCAGCATATGTGGCTTGAAGGTGCCCTACCAAAATAGCCCATATCTGATGGCTGAGCTTTGAAAGGCTCTTCCATTCTTAATTGAAAGACTTCAACCCAAAATTGGAGATGTGCAAATTTGTGCAAGCCTCACCATCTTAATCCCAAGTCTTGTGTTGATTTGTTTCAAGTCCCAGCTTTCAGAGCCGCTGACCCAAGTAATCAAACATACCATGCATCAGCCCCTAGAATAACCATGATTGCCTTTCAAAGCATGAGCTTGTATGAGATCATAAATTGGGGGTTCTTTTCCTTTGCTTCAGTTGTATTCACATTGTCAAGCCTTCCACCCCAGTCATGAAGGCTAGAAACATAGGGATTTTTTGGTATAAATGAAAGCTGAAACTCTCCCATAATCACGGTGCTGTGGGTGCTGACAACTAGCAAAAAATCACAAAAGACTGTGCGGCTCGGGATAAAATCTCCAGAGCTTTCTAGCCTTAGGTTTTATTAAACTGAGGCACATATGTTTGTAGATATGTCTCTCTCGATCTTCATTCAGATGTGCCCTTCAGATGCCAGTCCCTTTTGCCTGGATTGCATCACTGGGGGTGTCATGATCCAAGCCGGGTGGGAGCTGCTCCGTACTTGCTTTGCCTATTTCTTTCTTGCCCACAGATGAAACCCCAAGAAAAGGTCTTTTTCAAGAGCCCGGTGGAAACGGCCCTCAAATATCTGGCCCACATCTCCCAGGTAAGGGGTAGACAGGTCCCCATTGGAGGGGGCAGATCAGAGCCGGCACCCCCTAGAGGGGAAAGCCTCCATCCAAGGTAACTATAGGCCAGGAAACAATCCCGGGCTAAAGTATGAACATGCTATATGGGACTCAGTTGATGAAGAATTAAAGGACAGAGGTATAATCAACACCAGTCAGCATGGTTATATGGAAAACTGCTCAGCCAAACACACCTGACCTTCTTCTCTGAGGAGATCACAAGTTTTGTTGGTAAAGGTAACTGTAGATGTGACCGGATTTTGTAAGGTGTTTGACACAGCACCGCCTGACACCCTGATTAAAGAACGGGCAGGGATCCAATGTCAATGGTGCACATGTTAAGAACTGGCTAAGGGACAGATCTCAACAAATAGTTCTTGACGGGGAATCACCATCCAATGGGGACGTCTCTAGTGGGGTCGCACTGAGAGAGGTCAGCTCTAGGCCTGGCAATCTTCAACACTGTATAAGGAATAGCTACAGTGGATTTGTCAAGAACAATCATGCCAAACCAGCCTCCTTTGACAGGGTTACTGGCTTAACAGATGGGAGGCAGCCGTAAAGGTGATATGGCTTGATGTTAGTAAGGCTTTGACACAGCAAACTCGGGAAATCTGATCTTGATGATACTGCAGATGGGTGCACAACTGGTTGAAAGACCATCCTCAAATATGACAGGTTTCAGAGTAACAGCCGTGTTAGTCTGTATTCGCGAAAAGAAAAGGAGTACTTGTGGCACCTTAGAGACTAACCAATTTATTTGAGCATAAGCTTTCGTGAGCTACAGCTCACTTCATCGGATGCATCCTCAAATAGTAGCTATCTATGGTTCACTAGCAAACTGGGAGGGTGTATTAAGTGGTATCCCACAGGGGTCAGTCCTGGGTCGGGTCTGTCAAGGTTCCTTCCCCACTCTGAACTCTAGGGTACAGATGTGGGGACCTGCATGAAAAACCCACTAAGCTTATTTTTACCAGATTAGGTTAAAACTTCCCCAAGGTACAAACTATTTTTCCTTTTGTCCCTGGACTTTATTGCCGCCACCACCAAGCGTCTAACAAATATAATCGGGAAAGAGCCTACTTGGAAATGTCTTTCCCCCCAAAATTCCCCCAAGCCCTACACCCCCTTTCCTGGGGAAGGCTTGATAAAAATCCTCACCAATTTGCATTGGTGAACACAGACCCAAACCCTTGGATCTTAAGAACAAGGAAAAAGCAATCAGGTTCTTAAAAGAAGAATTTTAATTGAAGAAAAAGTAAAAGAATCACCTCTGTAAAATCAGGATGGTAAACACCTTACAGGGTAATCAAATTAAAAAAACAGAGAATCCCTCTAGGCAAAACCTTAAGCTACAAAAAGACACAAAACCAGGCATATACATTCCATTCAGCACAACTTATTTGATCAGCCATTTAAACAAAAGAGAATCTAACGCATACCCAACTAGATTGCTTATTAACCCTTTACAGGAGTTCTGTATTCCTGCATTCCTGCTCTGGTCCTGGTAAAAGACAACACACACAGAGAGAACCTTTTGTTTCCCCCCCTCCAGCTTTGAAAGTATCTTATCTTCTCATTGGTCCTTTTGGTCAGGTGCCAGCGAGGTTATCTTAGCTTCTTAACCCTTTACAGGTGAAAGGGTTTTTCCTCTGGCCAGGAGGGATTTAAAGATGGTTAGCCTTCCCTTTATATTTATGACAAGCCCCCCAAATCACAGATAGGCTGGCTGTGATTTCTTCCTGGAGCTCAAGGAGAAAACAGAGTTAATAAGACACATGCACCTCTAAATATACTACCAAGTATATAAAGACTAACAATATTTTCCACATTTCAAGGATGATTTTAACCAGTTGATTCTTGGAAACTTTCATGGGAGAGTGCATCAGCCACTTTGTTAGAAGCTCCTGAGATGTGTTGGATGTCGAAATCAAAATCTTGGAGAGTGAAACTCCACTGAATAAGTTTTTTGTTATTTCCCGTGGCGGTATGAAGCCACTGTAGCGCAGCATGGTCGGTTTGCAGGTGGAAACGCCATCCCCAGACGTATGGGCGTAGCTTTTCTAGAGCGTAGACAATAGCTTAACATTCTTTTTCACTGACTGACCAGTTGCTTTCCCTCTCAGACAGCTTCTTGCTGAGAAACATTACAGGGTGGAATTCTTGATCCGGTCCTTCCTGCATTAAAACTGCTCCCACACCACGGTCGGACGCATCTGTGTTTACTAGGAACTGTTTGTCAAAGTCTGGGGCCCTTAGCACAGGGTCAGACATGAGTGTCACTTTAAGCTGGTTAAAGGCCTTCTGACACTCTTCGGTCCACTGAACGGCATTTGGCTGTTTCTTTTTGGTTAGGTCTGTCAGTGGGGCGGCGATTTGGCTGTATTGCGGTACAAATCGCCTGTAATATCCGGCCAAGCCTAAGAAGGATTGAACCTGTTTCTTTGACTTTGGGACAGGCCACTTTTGGATAGCATCCACTTTGGCCTGTAGGGGGCTGATAGTTCCTTGACCCACCTGGTGTCCAAGGTAAGTCACTCTGTTTCAGCCTATTTGACACTTCTTAGCCTTAACAGTTAGTCCTGCCTCCCTTATGTGCTCAAGGACTTTTTGTAGATGTTCCAGGTGTTCTGCCCAGGAATCCGAAAATATGGCCACATCGTCAAGGTAGGCGACTGCATATTCTCCTAATCCCGCTAGGAGACCATCTACAAGTCTTTGGAAGGTGGCGGGTGCATTCCACAGCCCGAAAGGGAGTACATTAAATTCATACAGCCCGAGATGTGTGGTGAAGGCTGACCTTTCCTTGGCAGATTCATCTAGTGGTACCTGCCAGTACCCCTTGGTTAAGTCCAAGGTAGAGATGAACTGGGCCCGTCCCAGTTTCTCTAATAGTTCATCTGTGCATGGCATTGGATAGTTGTCTGGGTGAGTTACTGCATTTAGCTTACGGTAGTCCACGCAAAAACGTATCTCCCCATCTGGTTTGGGAACTAGAACCACTGGAGATGCCCGTGCACTGCCAGAGGGGCAGATTATACCTATCTGTAACATATCCTGGATCTCCCGGTCTATAGCAGTTTTAGCTTGAGGAGACACCCGGTAAGGTTGGACTTTAATTGGGTGAGCATTACCTGTGTCAGTGGAGTGGTATGCCCGTTCAGTCAGTCCTGGGGTGGCTGAGAACGTTGGCGCGTAGCTAGTGCACAGCTCCTTGATCTGCTGTCGCTGCATACGCCCAAGAGTCAGGGAGAGGTTCACCTCTTCCATACCACCAGCACTTTTCCCTTTGTAGTAGACACCTTCAGGCCACTCAGCGTCCTCTCTGCCCTGGGCTGTAAACTGACAAACCTTTAATTCTCTGGAATAAAAGGGCTTTAGAGAATTAATATGGTACACCTTAGGCTTTCGGTCGGAGGTGGGGAATGCTATGAGATAATTAACAGCTCCCAGGCGCTCCTGGACCGTGAATGGCCCTTCCCACGATGCTTCCATTTTATGGGCCTGGAGCGCCTTTAAGACCATGACCTGGTCCCCTACTTTGAAGGAACGCTCTCTGGCATGTTTATCATACCAGGCTTTTTGCTCTTTTTGAGCATCCTGTAAGTTTTCTTTAGCAAGGGCTAAAGAGGTTCGGAGGGTGTTTTGTAGGTTGGTTACAAAGTCCAGAATGACAGGTTTCAGAGTAACAGCCGTGTTAGTCTGTATTCGCAAAAAGAAAAGGAGTACTTGTGGCACCTTAGAGACTAACCAATTTATTTGAGCATGAGCTTTCGTGAGCTACAGCTCACTTCATCGGATGCATACCGTGGATACTGCAGCAGACTTTATATACACACAGAGATCATGAGACAATACCTCCTCCCACCCCACTGTCCTGTTGGTAATAGCTTATCTAAAGTGATCATCAAGTTGAGCCATTTCCAGCACAAATCCAGGTTTTCTCACCCTCCACCTCAGCCTGGTCCAGTCCACACAAGAGATCCACTTCCTGGACACTACAGTGCTAATAAACAATGGTCACATAAACACCACCCTATACCGGAAACCTACTGACCGCTATTCCTACCTACATGCCTCCAGCTTTCACCCTGACCACACCACACGATCCATCGTCTACAGCCAAGCTCTGCGATACAACCGCATTTGCTCCAACCCCTCAGACAGAGACAAACACCTACAAGATCTCTGTCAAGCTTTCTTACAACTACAATACCCACCTGCGGAAGTGAAGAAACAGATTGATAGAGCCAGAAGAGTTCCCAGAAGTTACCTACTACAGGACAGGCCTAACAAAGAAAATAACAGAACGCCACTAGCCGTCACCTTCAGCCCCCAACTAAAACCCCTCCAATGCATTATTAAGGATCTACAACCTATCCTAAAGGATGATCCAACACTCTCACAAATCTTGGTAGACAGGCCAGTCCTTGCCTACAGACAGCCCCGCAACCTGAAGCAAATACTCACCAACAACCACATACCACACAACAGAACCACTAACCCAGGAACTTATCCTTGCAACAAAGCCCGTTGCCAACTGTGCCCACATATCTATTCAGGGGACACCATCACAGGGCCTAATAACATCAGCCACACTATCAGAGTCGTTCACCTGCACATCCACCAATGTGATATATGCCATCATGTGCCAGCAATGCCCCTCTGCCATTTACATTGGTCAAACTGGACAGTCTCTACGTAAAAGAATAAATGGACACAAATCAGGTGTCAAGAATTATAACATTCATAAACCAGTCAGAGAACACTTCAATCTCTCTGGTCACGCAATCACAGACATGAAGGTCGCTATCTTAAAACAAAAAAACTTCAAATCCAGACTCCAGCGAGAAACTGCTGAATTGGAATTCATTTGCAAATTGGATACTATTAATTTAGGCTTAAATAGAGACTGGGAGTGGCTAAGTCATTATGCAAGGTAGTCTATTTCCCCTTGTTTTTTCCTACCTTCCTCCCCAAGATGTTCTGGTTAAACTTGGATTTAAACTTGGAGAGTGGTCAGTTTGGATGAGCTATTGCCAGCAGGAGAGTGAGTTTGTGTGTGTATGGGGGTGGGGGGGTGAGAAAACCTGGATTTGTGCTGGAAATGGCCCACCTTGATTATCATGCATATTGTAGGGAGAGTGGTCACTTTGGATGAGCTATTACCAGCAGGATAGTGAGTTTGTGTGTGTGGTTTTTGGAGGGGGGTGAGGGGGTGAGAGAACCTGGATTTGTGCAGGAAATGGCCCACCTTGATTATCATGCACATTGTGTAGAGAGTTGTCACTTTGGATGGGCTATTACCAGCAGGAGAGTGAGTTTGTGTGTGGGGGGGTGGAGGGTGAGAAAACCTGGATTTGTGCTGGAAATGGCCCAACCTGATGATCACTTTAGATAAGCTATTACCAGCAGGACAGTGGGGTGGGAGGAGGTATTGTCTCATGATCTCTGTGTGTATATAAAGTCTGCTGCAGTATCCACGGTATGCATCCGATGAAGTGAGCTGTAGCTCACGAAAGCTCATGCTCAAATAAGTTGGTTAGTCTCTAAGGTGCCAAAAGTCCAGAATGTTAGTTCCTGGAGAAGGTGTAAACCCCTCCCATTGCTGCTTCATCAACTGTAATGGCCCCTTAACCTCATGGCCATATACAAGTTCAAATGGTGAAAACCCTACACTGGGATGTGGTACAGCTCTGTAGGCAAACAGCAACTGCTGCAACACTAGGTCCCAATCATTGGAGTGCTCATTTATGAATTTACATATCATGGCCCCCAAAGTCCCATTAAATTTCTCCACCAGGCCATTTGTTTGATGATGGTAAGGGGTGGCAACGAAGTGATTCACCCCATGAGCTTCCCAAAGGCTTTCCATAGTTCCTGCCAGGAAATTAGTTCCTGCATCTGTGAGGATGTCGGAAGGCCAACCTACCCTGGCAAAAATGTCTGCTAGTGCCTGGCGCACACTTTTAGCCCTGGTGTTGCTTAGAGCTACTGCTTCCGGCCATCGGGTGGCAAAATCCATGAAAGTCAGTATGTACTGCTTTCCTCTGGGTGTCTTTTTCAGAAAAGGACCCAGAATATCCACAGCTACTCGCTGAAATGGAACTTCAATGATGGAGAGTGGCTGGAGAGTGGCTTTGACCTGGTCTTGGGGTTTTCCCACTCTTTGGCGTACCTCACAAGACTGGACATAGGTAGAAACATCCTTGCCCATTCCCTCCCAGTGGAATGACCTCCCCAAATGGTCTTTGGTCCTGTTCACCCCAGCATGACCAGTAGGATGATCGTGGGCTAAGCTCAAGAGCTTGACCCAGTACTTAGTTGGAACTACCAACTGTCTCTGAGAATGCCAGTCTTCCTGGTGTCCACCAGAAAGAATTTCCTTGTATAAAAGTCCTCTTTCTACAACAAACCTGGATCGATTAGAAGAGCTGAGAGGTGGTGGGTTGCTCCGTGCCACCGTCCAAGCTCTCTGGAGGCTTTCATCTGCTTCCTGTTTGATCTGGAACTGTTCCCTTGATGCTGGAGACATCAGTTCCTCATTGGATTGTGGACCAAGGCTTGGTCCCTCTGGAAGCGATGTAGGGGATGGGGCTGTTTCCATTGACTGTAAACTGCTCTCCACTTGTGCACTATGTTGGGTTTCAGGCTCCGGCTGAGCCTCTGGTGTAGGGTTATCGGCTGCTGCCGGTTCAGGTTCGGTGGGGCCCTCTGGTGTTGGGGTTGCAAGTACTGGATTCAGTGCTGGCCATGGGTCTGGTGCTGGTTGTTCCGCCAGTTCCAGTCCTGGGACTGGCTCTGTCTGGGTCTCTGAGACTGGATCCAGTACTGCTGTTACAGATGCTGGCATGGGGTCCGGTTCCATCACCTCTGACCGAATCCTGGTAGAAGTTTCCGGAACAGAGCTAGGAGTCATGGTTTGTTTAGCCTGGCTGCGGGTGACCATTCCCACCCTCTTGGCTAGCTTCACATGATTGGCCAAGTCTTCCCCCAACAGCATGGGGATGGGATAATCATCATAGATGTCAAAAGTCCACATTCCTGACCAGCCTTTGTACTGGACAGGTAACTTGGCTGTAGGCAAATTGAAAGAGTTGGACTTGAAGGGTTGAATTGTCACTTGGATCTCTGGGTCGATTAAATTTGGGTCCACTAAGGAAGCATGGATAGCTGATACTTGTGCTCCAGTGTCCCTCCATGTGGTGACCTTCTTCCCGCCCACACTCACAGTTTCCCTCTGCTCCAAGGGTATCTGGGAGGTATCTGGGCCTGAGGACGTCTGGTGTTATTCCGGTGCAATGAACTGTAATCAGTTGGGGTTCTTGGGGCAGTTGGCCTTCACATGCCCCTTCTCATTGCATTTAAAACATTGTCCAGCTGACGGGTCACTGGGGTGAGGTGGGTTGCGGGAGAACAGTGTGGCAGGACGATAAGGTGTCTGGAGTATTCCTTGGTGTGTAGTTGGGGCCTTGGGCTGCCCCCGGTAGTAGGGTGTGGTCTGAGGGTGTCCCTTCTGGTATCCGCTCAAACTGCAACCAGGGTTGTTCCTCTCTACTCCCTCCACCCGTTTTGTTTCGGCTTGCCCCGCCTCTCTGGTGGTCTGGGACTGCTCGTATCGATCAGCATAAGAAGCAAGACTTTCTGCTGAGTCCATTTCCTTATCCCATAAACACTGTTTTATTTCCTCCTTGGACATATTCAGGAATTGCTCCTGAGCTATCAAATCACACATTCCGTCAAAGCTAGTGACACCCCTTCCTTGGATCCATTTATCTAACAGATCCCTCATCTGGTTTAGATAAGCCACAGTAGTTAGTCCAGGCCTTCTCTTAAGGGTTCAAAATTTTACTCTGTATGTTTCAGATGTAATTTGAAATTGCTTTAAAATCAAATCCTTGAACTTATTATAGTCAGAAGCCTCATCAATTGGCATCTTATTGAATATGTCCAGAGCTCTTCCAGTTAATTTTGTGACCAATGTGGTCATCTTGTGAGCTTCAGGAATTTTATGGAGAGTGCACAGTCTCTCAAAGGTGAGAAAATATTCAGCAATATCACTGGATTCATCATACTGTGGACATAGTCTTTCCCATTTGTGGATTGGTTGGGAAGGATGGTTAGGGTTATCCAGTAGATTCTGCTCAACCCTTACCTTCTCCATCTCCAGTGCATGCTTCCTCTCTTTTTCCCTCTCCTCCATTTCTTTTTCCTTTGCCTCCATAGCTCTCCTGTGGGCAGCCTCTTGGTTTTTTTCTCTCTCTCGCTGCCTCCCGTTCTCTCCTGTGGGCAGCCTCTTTCGCTGTTTCTGCCTTGGACTCTGTCACGTTTGCCTCTCTGTTTTTAACTAACTTTACACCCGACAGTTAGAAATAAAACAAAACAAACAAAAAAACGTGGCTTGTAAAAAAAAAATATATATATAGGTTGTACTGTAACCGGATACCGATGTTCTCTGATAGTGATTGTCAGCCTACAGAAAAATCCTTTAAAAAAAACAACTAACACCTTTGTCTCCAGGCAAATAGACAGAAAACCCCTCTAGTTGCTCTTAGGTAAAAAAAACCCCAAAAAACAACCCCCCTCTTCAGGTCTGTGAAGACTTGTGAATTTCCCTGCAGGAGGTTAACTACCCTGCCTTTAGGTAGAGAAAACTCCAGCTCACAAAAGACAATTCCCTTTTGTCTCTGCTCTGTCCCCCAAGCAGAGACACAAAAAACTCTAACTGCTTTCAGCTTAAAACCTGCTTTCCAGCAGCCCAAAGGGGAAAAAAAATATTTCCTTTTAAAATCTGTGCTTTTGGTTCAAAAAATCTCAAAATGATTTCAGGTTAATCCTACCGCTCTGCCACAATGTCAAGGTTCCTTCCCCACTCTGAACTCTAGGGTACAGATGTGGGGACCTGCATGAAAAACCCACTAAGCTTATTTTTACCAGATTAGGTTAAAACTTCCCCAAGGTACAAACTATTTTTCCTTTTGTCCCTGGACTTTATTGCCGCCACCACCAAGTGTCTAACAAATATAACTGAGAAAGAGCCTACTTGGAAACGTCTTTCCCCCCAAAATCCCCCCAAGCCATACACCCCCTTTCCTGGGGAAGGCTTGATTAAAATCCTCACCAATATGCATAGGTGAACACAGACCCAAACCCTTGGATCTTAAGAACAAGGAAAAAGCAATCAGGTTCTTAAAAGAAGAATTTTAATTGAAGTAAAAGAATCACCTCTGTAAAATCAGGATGGTAAACACCTTACAGGGTAATCAAATTAAAAAAACATAGAGAATCCCTCTAGACAAAACCTTAAGCTACAAAAAGACACAAAAATAGGAATATACATTCCATTCAGCACAACTTATTTGATCAGCCATTTAAACAAAACAGAATCTAACGCATATCTAACTAGATTGCTTATTAACCCTTTACAGGAGTTCTGACCTGCATTCTTGCTCTGGTCCCAGCAAAAGACAACACACACACAGAGAACCCTTTGTTCCCCCCCTCCAGCTTTGAAAGTATCTTGTCTCCTCATTGGTCCTTTTGGTCAGGTGCCAGGGAGTTTATCCTAGCTTCTTAACCCTTTACAGGTGAAAGGGTTTTTCCTCTGGCCAGGAGGGATTTAAAGGTGGTTAGCCTTCCCTTTATATTTATGACAGGGTCATATTCGCATTAATGACTTGGATAATGGAATGGAGAGCATGCTTCTAAAATTTGCGTCTGTCACCAAGATGGGAGGGGTTGTAAGGGCTTTGGAGGACAGGATTACAATTCAAAATGACCTTGACAGATTGGAGAATTGGTCTGACTTCAGCCAGATGAAATTCAGCAAAGCAAATTCAAAGGACTTCACTTAGGAAGGAAAAAATCTAATGCACAGCTACAAAATAGGGAAGGACTAGGTATGAAATAGCACGGCTGCAAAGGCACTGGGGGCTTGAGTGAATCATAGTGATGCAGTTGAGAAAAAGTCAAATATTCTGGGGCATATTAATGGGTACGTTGTCTATAAGATATGGGAGGTCATTATCTTGTTCTGCACAGCACAGGTGAGGCCTCAACTGGAGTACTGTGTCCAATTCTGGGCGCCTGACTTTAGGAAAGAGGGGGACAAACTGGAGAGAGTCTAGAGGAAAGCACAAAAGTGATCAAAGGGTGAGAAAACCTGACCTGCAAGGAAAAGTTAAGAAAACAGGGCATGTTTAGGCATGAGAAAAGAAGACTGAGAGGGGAGTGAGAACAGTCTTCAAATCTGGTGAGGGCTGCTATAAAGAGGACGGGGATCAATTGTTCTCTATGTTCACTGACTGTAGGAGAAGACTTAAGGGGCTTAGTCCACAGCAAGGGAGACTGAGGATTCCTGTTGGAGATTTTAAAGATCTGGTTGGACAAACCTGCATCAGGGCTGGTCTAGGTTTACTTGGTCCTGCCTTGGCAACGTTTCTAGGACACTGGGATGCTCCTCACTGATGGGAAGTCAGTATAAGATCACTGGGGTCAGGTCTGCTAATGCACCAAGGGTTGGTAGAGTGGGAAGTGGTGACGAGCCCATGGTGACCTGGATCACTGGGTGAGCTGGGCCCATTCCACCCAACGACATTTCAACCCAGACAAACATTAAGTTCTCCAGCCAGGATGGAGGCACGCAGGCCAGGCCAGCAGGGACTCTAAAACGGACCCAGCGGTCAGGGTGGACACGCAGCTGAAAGCGAGCTCAGGGGGCTACACCGAAGACTCTGGAGGTGGAGTGGAGACCAATCAAGGCAGGTCGCATGCAGCTCTGGGTGGGCGCCTGTGACAGGAAAGGGGCAGAGCTGAGCCAGGGGAACAACAAAGATGGAGGAGAAGCCACCAGTGAGCGCGCTCTGCTGAGTTATCAGAGAGGATTGAGTGGGGCCCAGATTCCGGGCAGGGTCCCACATCTTCGAAGGGGTGAGGCAGCCGGGGGAATTCGAGGTCAGGCAAAGATGCCTGGGTTAATAGCCAAGCTGGGGACTGGTTAATAATCAGTGCAAGGGCTTTGCTGGAACTCCTCCCCCATGCCCCTGCTAATTATTTACCCTAACGAAGCCAGATAAGGAGGGAGATGAATGGAGATGGAAAGTTAATCATCACAGGGGATTTTAGAGCTGTCAGCAGCACTTCTGATAGTCCCAGAGATTGTTCGCTTCTGGATCTCACCTCCTGAGCCAACCAGTCCCCCCTGTGGATCTGGATGGAGCTGGTGCCCACTAAAGGAGACAAGCCCCATGTCCCATTCCCTGCCTCCCCCAAAACCAGCCAGTCCCTGCTTTCGGGCCAGAGGGGACAGGCCCCATATTCCATTCCCTGCCCACCCCGCAAGCCAGCCAGTCCCCGCCCTGGGGCTGGATGGGAGCCAGCACCCCCTAGAGGGTCCGGCCTGTGCCCCATTCCCTGTGTCTGTCTCCCAGGTGTGGAGTTTCCAGCGGGCGCAGAGTGAGCGACTGCTCTCGTTCTACAAGGACAGGGCATCCCAGGCTGAGGGGTCCCTGCAGGAGGCACGCCAGAAACTCTCCACCCGTGACAGGTCAGAGCCCAGCCACTGGGGGTCACCAGGGATATATGACTCACCCCCATGTCCCCGTCATGGGTGACACGCTGGTGGGCAGAGCACCCACCATCCCTGGGGCATGGCTGGCATACGGCGCCTGGCCTGCTTGGCACAGCATGCACGAAGCCTGGCACTTGTGCATGCATCCCAGCATGTGGGGGGACCCAGGGGTGGGCAGAGCGGGGCAGTGCCCAGCCCCTCTGACCCCATGTATCCTTCCCCTCCCCAGGGAGCTGGAGGCGCTGAGGCAGGAGAACGGCGAGCTGAAGAAATATCTGAGCATCCTCAAGGCGAGGGCTGTCTGTGTGTCTGACCATCTGTGTGTCCATCCATCTGTGTGTCATCCCCCACAGTGTCTGTCCGTCCGTCGGTTTGTCATCCCACCCACTGTGTGTCCATCAGTGTGTCCTCCCCGCCCACTGTCTCTCTATCCGTTGGTGTGTCAGCTCGCCTGCTGTCTGTCCGTCTGTCTGTGTCTCATCCCACCTGCTGTTTGTCCACCCGTCAGTGTATCATCCCGCCCGCTGTCTGTCCATCCTTCATGTGTCATCCCGCCCGTCTGTCCGTCTTTCTGTGCGTCCTCCCCGCCTGCTGTCAGTCCGTCAGTGTGTCATCTCGCCCGCAGTCTGTCCATCCATCAGTCATCCCCGTCCGCTGTCTGTCTGTCCGTCAGTCATCCCCATCCGCTGTCTGTCGGTCGTCAGTGTGTCATCCTGCCCGCTGTCTGTCGGTCCGTCAGTGTGTCATCCCGACCGCTGTCCGTCTGTCCATCAGTCATCCCCGTCCTCTGTCTGTCTGTCCGTCTGTGTCATCCCACCCACTGTGTGTCCATCAGTGTGTCATCACGCCCGCTGTCTGTCTGTCCATCTGTGTGTCATTCCTGCCCGCTGTCCATCCATCTGTCAGTGTGTCATCCCGCCCGCTGTCCATCCATCTGTCAGTGTGTCGTTCCGCCCGCTGTCTGTCCATCCTTCATGTGTTGTCCCACATGCTGTCTGTCTTCCCGCCCACTGTCTATCCATCCTTCATGTGTCATCCCGCATGCTGTCTGTCCGTCTGTCTGTGTGTCCTCCCTGCCTGCTGTCTGTCCATCCGTCAGTGTGTCATCCCACCCGCTGTCTCTCCATCCTTCATGTGTCATCCTGCCCTCCCACCATCAGAGTTTCATCCCGCCCGCTGTTTGTCCGACCATCAGTGTGTCATCCTGCCCGCCGTCTGTCCATCTGTCAGTGTGTCGCCTGACTACTGTCTGTCTGTCTGTGCATTGTCCCGCCTGCTGTCTGTCTATCTGTGCCACTCACCCCATGGGCAGCCTGTGCCCCCGTCTCTCTGCTGCCCCCGGGACACACTAACCCCCCTTCTGCCCCTCTCTCTGCAGGCCTCGCCCAGCCGATGCCAGGGCAGCAGGTCAGCAAACCCCTCCTGGGCCCAGGGCATGTGACCTGGGGGGTCTGTGGGGCAGGAGTGGGGTCTGACATGGGAGCCTTGGGCAGTGGATGGGGAGTGGTGGGAGTGGGGGTGCCAGGTGGGAGGGTGTGGGGAGTTGGGGGCACTGGCAGTGGGGTGCTGTGTGTGGAGAGTTGAGGGCACCGGGGGTGGGATGGGGAGTTGCGGGCACTGGTCATGGGGTGCTGGGCAGGGAGTTGGGGGCACTGGGGTTGGGGTGCTGAGCGGGGGGATGGGGAGTTGGAGCAATGGGGGCTGGGGTGCTGGGTGGGGGATGAGGAGTTGGGGGCACTGGTGGGGTGCTGGAGGAGGGTGGTGAGTTAGGGGCACTGGAAGTGGGGTGCTGGGTAGGAAGCTGGGGGGCACTGGGGTGTGGTGCTGGGCAGGGAGGTGGGAGTGGAGTGCTGGGTGGGGATGGGGAGTTGGGGGCACTGGGAGTGGGGTGCTGGGCGGGGGTGGGGTGGGTGGAGTGCTGGATGGGGGTATGGGGAGTTGGGGCACTGGAGGTGCCCCATCCTCTCAGCCCTGAGTTGTGTCCCTTTCCCTTGGGCAGGGGCAGCACCCCCCGGCCGGTTGGCATCACCTCCCCCTCACAGAGTGGTAAGGAGAACCCTGGGGGGGGCACCAGGGAGCCTCCTTGAAATAGGACAAATGTGACAAGTGTGCGAAGGCATGGTGGGGGCAGTGAGTGTGCAAAGGTGGGGGTGCGCATAGGCGCTGGGCATGTGAGGGCCGGGGATGCTGGGAATGTGAGGTGGGTGGTGTGGCACAGTGGGTGTGCAAGCACTGAGGGGTCTTGTGGGGGAATGGGTGTGTGAGAGTAGGGGGTGTCCACTGGGTGGTGGGCATGCAAGGTTGGGGGGTGCCCACAGGGTCTTGGGTGTGCCCACAGAGTGATGGGCATATGAGGGCCAGGAGTGCCCACAGACAGCAGGCATACCAGGGCCAGGGGTGCCTGTGGGGTGGTGGGCCTGCAAGGGGTACCCGTGGGGCAATGGGTGTGCGAGGGCAGTGGGGGATGGCGGGTGTGTGAATGGGGGTGAGGCGTTGGACTCCCTGTCTTCACCTGGCGCTGGAGCTAATGCCCGTCCCTCCTCGCAGGTGCCCCGCGGCCCCGCACCCAGCTCTGCAGCCAAGTGGTCAGGTGAGCGTGCATGTGTGCGTGCGTCTCTGCCCCCTGCTGGCGGGGCAGAGCCCTGCGGTGGGGGGGGTCTGTGTCCCTGCGGGCGGGGCTGAGCCCTGCGGGGTGTGTGTGTGTCCCTGTGCCCCTTGCTGGCAGAGCGGAGCCCTGCTGTGTATGTGCCCATGCAGGGGGTGCCCCCCGTGACCCATGTAACGAGGTCTCTCCCCCCACAGCCACTCCTCCTCACTGGAGTCCATCCCCTACCGCCTCTCCAGCACCCCCAGCTGGCCGGTGAGTCACCCGCGTGCCCCTTGGGGAGTGGGAGGCCTGTGGGGGGGGCCTGGGGACTTACACAGGGTATGGGGGGCATGAGGGCCGTGCAGGAGCTGGGGGCCATGTGGGGTGTGTGGGTGCCTGGGACCACAGAAGCTGTGGGGGAGCATGGGGGGGCTGCCCGGGCACCCCACTCTGACACACTCCATCTCTCCTTTTCCCAGCAGGCTGCAGGAGCTGCCCAAACCCCCACTGGCTCCAGCATCGGTGAGAGGACTGGGGGGCCAGCTAGCTCAGGGGCCCCAGAGGGCAGCCCCACAGCAGTCTGAGAACTGACCTCAGCTTGGCCCAACTGTGTTCACAGGGATGAGGCCTCAGAGCCATGGCTGCCCCCCACCCACCTCCCCACCAGGGGACTGGATCGCTCCCCACCTTTCCCTGCCCAATTTCACTCTCCCTTCTCAGGGCTGGGCCCCCCCCAAATCCATGACACCCCCCCTAAACTGTCTGCCCTCTGCTCTGCAGCCACCCCGTCTCCAGCCTCCACCCAAAGCCTGTCCTACTGGTGAGTGTGTGTGTGTGTGGGGTGCCCCTGCATCCCCCTGGGGGGCACGGGCTGTGGGGTTGGGATTGCCCCAGGTGGGGGGGGGGTCTCTGGGACTCAGATTACCCAGTGGGGGGGTGGTCTATGGGGCTGGGATTCTCTGGTTGTGGGGGTCTGGGACCTAGGATTCCCCCGGGGGGGGGTCTCTCTGTTTCTTCCCCCCTCCACTAACTTCCTCTCTTCTCCCCCCAGGGCCTCCTCCTCCTCCAACCAGACCCCTGGGCTGGGCACCTTCCCCTTGCGCCCCCCTGGGCAGGGGCCAGTGGAAGGTGAGGCTGGGCAGGGCCGGGGCCCCCCCACGCTGGCACCGAGCATCTTCGCAGGTGAGCCAGGGGGATGAGACACAGGACCCACAATGGCAGCCAGGACCCCCAACTCAGCCAGCCCCACACCCCGTCCTGGGAGACCTGGGGAGGGATGGGAATGAGAGGTCAGGGGATGCCCCTCCCAGCCCATAGCAGGGTCCACAGGGCATCCCCAATCTGCCCCACTAACCCCTCCCATCTGCCTAACAGATCTGAGAGAGAGGGGCACCCCTCGGGGGAGCCAAAGCGCAGAGAGACCAAGACCCATACAGGTGAGGGGGGGCAGGGGAGACTGGATTCGGAGGTGGGGTAGGGGTCAAGCTGGGGGGCTGAACAGGCTGGGGGTTAAGCTGGAGGGTGCGCAGGAGCAGAGTGGGCTGGGGATGGGGGGCTCAGATTTAGGATGTCTGTCTGCAGCATTCTGGGTAATTTCTTCTCTCCCCCAGCTAAGGTTCACCCCCCAGCTCATCCCCTCCCAGCATGGCAGGTGAGTGAGACTGGATTACGGATTACGGGGTCATCCCCCACACAGAGGGGTCTGACAGAGGGGAGCCCAGAGGGTGGCAACAACCCTAGACAGAGGGGTCTGGGGGAGGGGGCCTCAGAATGGGGTGAGCCCCCAAAAGAGGGGTCTGGGGAGGGGGGGCTCAGAGGGGAGGGACCCCTCCCAGGGGCTGTTCTGTCTCTTCACTAGGATTCTCTCCCCGCAGGCCCCCCAGTGCCAGCCGGGCCCCCCAGCTGTAGCATGTGGGGCACAGAAACTGCCCAGGCTCCCCAGCACCCAACGGACTCTGCCCCTGCAGCCCCCTAGGGACCGGAGTGACTGTGCCGGGGTGCGGTGGGAGGTACAGCTAGGGGAGCCTCCCCACCCTGTCACACTCCCTAACAGCCCCCCCATACTACCCCCGCTGGCCCGGCCCAGGGGTCCCCCATTCCTCCAACTCCCCATGCACCTGCCTCCCCACCCAGCCAGCCCCAGGGCCAGGCCTGTTATCCCCACCCCCCAGCTGGGATCAGAGACACTTGGGGGCACCCCACTGGAGCCCAGACTCCCCCGCAGGTTGACAATAAATGTTGGGCTTTTCCAACTGGGGTGTTGCGTGTTTTGGGGGAAAGAACTGAGACTCAGCTGTAACCCCCCTGCCCCTTACCCTGGGGGGATGTAACCCGATTCCCTGCCCCCCAGCCGCTCTTCCCCTGCCCTGGGGGGCTCTGCTGGGGGAAGGGTTGGATGGTTTGACTGTGGGTTTTTGGGGGGTGAACCCCAACCTCCCAGAGCCCTAGTGGGAGGGGGTGAGGCCAGGGAGTGGGGCAAGGGGGCAACAGGGATGGCAGGAGCCGGGCGCGGAAGGAGAAGGAGGGTGTGGGGAAGAGGAAATGAGGGAGGAGAGGAGGAAATGAGTGACCGGGAATCCAGAGGAGAGAGGAAGGGGAGACGGGAGACCCACCCCCACTGAGTGTCAGGGACCCCTCCCCACTGACGTGCGCTAGCTACCAACGAGGGAACAAGAACTGAGAACGTGAGTGAATGAATGAACCAAAGCCCTGCTCCCCGTGCCCCCCATCCAGACCCTCCCCCCCCGCCAATCAGACACAGGCCACAGGCGTGGGGTTCAACTTCAAACCTCGCTTTAACTCCCATCGCAGGGCGTTATAAATTAACAACTCCAGAAAGGACCGACAGCCGCCAGGGAAAGTCAGTCCCGCGCCCGCTCTCCGCTGCCCAGTTTTCTGTGCCCTCGCTCCTGCCCAGTTTGTAAAACCAAACCCAGGGAGCCCCCGACAGACCAGCTCCCGCCCCCACCCGGCTCCCTCCACACAAGTGTCTCTGGGGGACAGGGCCGTAACATGATCTAGAAGGGGGGGAGGGACGAACCAGGGCAGACTCTAGAAACAGAGGCGCCTGAAGGAGGGGGGAGAGGTGGGGGAAGTCTGGAGAAGGGAGCATACCTGAATCCAGACAACTGGTCGGAAGGTACTGGGTTCTAGAGCACAAACCAGTAACCGGACAACATAGATTCTAGAGTTGGGGACTAGGAGTGAAATGGTCCCTGGGTTCTAGAGCACGGTAGAGGGAACCGAACACTTGGGTTCTAGGTCAAGAGCTCCAGGTTCTAGGGTCTGTGGCAGAGCTTGGGGGTGGCCCTCTGTTCTAGAAGAGGAAGAGGACCAGGGTGTGATTGGGATTCTAGAACACGGGGGTTCTAGATTCTAGAACAGGGAGGAACCAGTACTTTGTTCTAGATCACCAAGATGAGGGGGGAAGGAACCCAGATCTGGAACCTGAGGCACGGAGAGCAAATTACAACAGTGAGCTATGAAGCAGAACCGCATGACACCAAGTTC
Organism: Caretta caretta; assembly: GCF_965140235.1. NCBI lineage: Eukaryota > Metazoa > Chordata > Testudines > Cheloniidae > Caretta > Caretta caretta. The sequence continues at coordinate 38,985,665 of NC_134218.1, read as the reverse complement.
CAGAACAGAAAGGGAAAAGAACCTGGGACCCGGGTTCTAGAGCTGGGGAGAGGCAGGGGGGAACGTGGGGCCCAGGACTGGAGAGGGAGGGGGAACTAGATGCAAGACCCAGATCTGAGTTCTAGAGCAGAGGGAAGAACTAGACAGAGCAGGGCCCCAGTGCACGGGTCGGTTCCCCCGAACCTCCGCCCTCCCGGGAGTCTCTGAAACTCCTCATTCCTGGGCGCCCAGGTCCTCTTCCTCTGGCTCGTCCTCCTCCTCCTCCCCGTCGTCCTGCACCATGAGCCCGGCCTCCTCGTCCTCATCCTCGGGCTCCTCGCCTAGGCACACCACCACCTCGGCCGGCTCGGGCGAGCGGGAATAGAACCAGTTCAGCACCTGCTGGGCCCCCATGCCCGACTCGCGGCACAGGGCTGGCAGGTCGTCCTGGCGCAGCTGCTGCCGGGCGGCCCAGTACCGCTCCAGCGGGCCCGTGTCCGTGCGGGGCCCGGGCTCCAGGGCAGCGGCGGGGGGCACGGTGTTATCCCAGAACCACCGCAGGTGCCCGTGCTTGAGGGCGTAGCGGGTGTCCCCGAACCACTGGATGATCTCTGCCCGCGGCAGGCCGGTGATCCGCTCCAGCCACTGGTAATCCTCCCGTCGTGCCCACTGGCACCGCAGGAAGAATGACTTCAGCACTGCTAGCTGCTCCTTGCTCTTCCGCCGGCTCTTGCGCTGCCGCTGGGCCTCCAGGGTGCCGTGGGGGTGGCCGGGCCGGGCCCACACCTCGGGCCCATTGGCGGCAGCTCCAGAGGAGGGCGGCGCGACGTCAGCCACCCCCAGCCGGCAGGGCTTGCTGAGGTCCCAGGCAGTGTCCAGGTGGCTGGCGCTGGCTGGAGGATCCGCCCAGGCCCGGCACGGAGGGGGCGGCGTGGGGAAAAGGCTGGGGGGTGGTGTCAGCATTTCTTTGGCTTTGGGTTGGGGGGCCGCAGAAGCTCTCCCCGGCTCTGGGGGCCCCTGGGCTGCAGCCGAACAGCTCCCCGGGGATTCCTGGGGCTTGGCTTTGTGGTGAGCGGCTGCAGGGGCCTCCCTGCCGCCTGGGGCCTTGCCAGTTTGCGTCAGGGGGTTGCTGGGGGCCAGCAGGGCCCCGAAGGCCGGGCGGTCCTGGCGGCAGGCCAGCCGCGCCCGCGTCTCCTCGATCTCCTCGGCACTCCAGCTGATGCCGCAGCGCAGCCGCTGGGCCATGAACCAGGCCTTGACCTTCTCCAACTGCAGGCCATGGCGCAGGCAAAGCAGCGCCAGGTCAGCCAGGCTGGGGTAGGGGAAGTAGCTGAAGGCCTGGCGCAGCGGCTGGTGGCCGTCCAGCTCGCTGGTCTGGGACGCCTGGGTCCACACCAGCTGCAGGTCCTCCGAGATGGGCGGCAGGCAGATGAGGGCCGCTGGCGAGCCGGGGCGGCCTGGCGACTCCTTGTTGGGGGGCATGGCTGGCCCTGCCACCGGGGGGTCCTTGGCCTGGGGCTCCGGGGCCAGCTGGCCCACGGGGACAGCTGTGGGGAGAGAGAGTGCGAGACACAATGAGCAGGAGACACCAAGGAGGGCAGTGTGGGGTGCCCCAGAGCTCTATGGGAAGCCAGGCAATCTCCTCCCCCCAGGGGGTGGTTTGGGGGTGATTGCTGCCCCCCCGCCCAGACAGCAATGGGGAGTGAAGGCTCTTACCTGCCGTAAGGGGGTCTGAACCCCAAATTGTCAGCCCCACGTCCCCCCGGGGAGCCTGAGACCTGAGAAGAGAGACACATGCCGGTGAAAGGGATGGGGATAGAACCCAGGAGTTCTGACTCCCAGCTCCCGCCCTTCCCTAAGTTACTAGACCCTGCTACCCTCGCAGAGCTGGGGATAGAACCCAGGAGTCCTGGCAGCCACCCCCCACCAGGCAGGAAACACACAGCACAGTTCTTGCCTCAAAGAACTCAGAAACATTCAAATAATGAAATGAAATACATACCCAGGAATTCATTTCCATCATATTTCAGGGGACTCAAGGACCAGCTCCTACCTTCTTTAGCTAATTAGGGCCAATTACGTCTTTGGGTCAGTTGTTAGCTAGGGACATAGCTGATCGGTCCTTAAAATAAGTTTTCTGGGGCAGCAATCGTGCTTGTGTGTCTGTGACAAGGCTGCCGAGATGCTAGGACAAGACACACAATAATTACTAATAATGCAATTTGTTTTAATGCGTAATTACTGGCTAAGAAATAAGCGAACCCCGATTGCATTACTTGGTGATTACCTTCAAGAAGGGATTGCTCAGTGATGAACTGACTGGTTAACAATTAAAGAAACAGTCAAACTGTTATAACAATAATTAGCTCGTGGAAAGGATTGCTTGATTATTGACTGGCTAATTAAATAATTGACTAATAATTACTAATTAGTCACTAATACCACAAAATATTTGACCGGTAATTTGGAAACTGGAGGGTCGTGCATTTCTTCGCTTATGGAAGCCGGGCGCCGGGTGTTATCCAAGCCCACACTGGTTGCTTCTCCGTCTTTCTGTAATGCTGCGGCCGACCCACTCCGACGCTGCCAGGGAGGCTCTAGGCAGCAGGGACTGTAACCACCCTACCGAGAACTGGCATGGCTGCTGGCACTTCGAAGTAGGCTAACGAGCCCCGAGCTCGGCTGGCCCCTTGAGTTCAGTGCAAATGGCTTACTGCGTGTGCTGCTTCTGAGAGCCCCCGGCTCCGACCGCTCCTAGAAATCGCTCCCAACGCCCCTGGTCTTCGCTGCACCCTAGAGCCGTGCGATCAAGTTGAGATGGATCCGCATTGGTAACCTCTTCCTGATCACATCTGGCTGCTTGCCGTCGTAAGTGACTAATGGGCCAGGTTCCCATGGAAGGGCCATTTAAGCAACAATCCATCAGCACCTTCGGCCGAAGTGTCCACGGTGCAGCCAGCTTCGTCTTCCAGATGTTGCTCATGGTGGAGCTTCGTTTCCGTGATGCAGGCAAATGCATGATGCTCTTGCTCTTCCAGGAGATGCCGCTAGCTTTGTAGCATCGTTTCCATTGTGTGGGCAACAACCTGGCGCCAGGGGTCCCCCTGCAGCTGCCACTGGCATTGAAGAGGCATCTCCATGGTGCGAGCTTGCTGCTGGCGCGCTCTCTGCGCTACCAACTGACTGGCGCGTTTGACCAGTGTCTCCAAGGCACAGGTAGTGACATGGCAACAACGGTCCCCCTGCAGCCACTGTTGGAGAGCCATCTCCATGGCATGAACTAGCCTCTGGCGCTCTCCCTGTGACACCAGGTGCTGGCTTCCACCACCTGGGTAATGGCACGCAGCGCATCCTCGGTCTGCAGACACTGTTGACACCACGTGGTTTGACGTTTTGCTTTGGTTGCTGCTGGTTGCTTGTTGGTCCTGGGCAGGATAGACAGTGAACTATAAAATTCAAAATCAGATCTTATCACTCCTACATAAGGGCTTCCTCAGCTCAGCCAATGCCCAGAGGATGGAGCACTGGAGAACCCTATTTTTTTGAAGAACATTGTCCATTCTTCCACCTTCTCCGATGGTGTCTACGTACCAATACCCAGTGCTGAAGGGCTTTGTAATCTAGCGGAAAAAAGCAGAATCCAAACCAACAGCTGAACGCGGCAGGCAGCCAAATTCCGATTGGAAAGACAGCCCCAATTCCGGAAGAAAACCATTGGCCCAAACAGCCAAGGGAAGTGGCATCTCCATATCTTGAGCTCTTCAAATCCAGACTGGAAAATACGTTTTAGTCTAATGCATGTTATTAAGGCTAAATAGAGGGACAATGGGTAAATTGAACAGCTTGTGATCCAAACTGGATGATCTAGTGTGTCAACTGGCTGTCACCTCTACGAATCCTCATTAGTTCGGTTCCATCCCACAGTCTTTGAGGTTTATCAACCAATCCTTATTCTGGATGAGCGGAAGAGCAACGCAGCCAGAGGAACTAGGACCGTGAATGTATGTAAGGTACAACCCAGTGGTATCGGAGCACACAAACTATCAACCTTTAGAGCTCTAAGTAGAGGAGCCATTGCTGGTTTTCTAATTTTTAGCAATCCTAACGGTCATAAACCACTTTCCCTAAAACCGTTGGCTCGCTCTGGGGTCTCAGACTTTGTACCCGATGTCGGCCGAGCAGGTTGTCAGTGTGAGGGCATTTGTTGTGTCTCCGGGATTCACTCCAACAGATGGGGTTCTCTCCACCAATGCCTGCCATATTTCCGGACGTTTTGGACTCGGTTGGTTGCAGCATTCAAAGGTCATCGCGTTACAGACAAACAGAGAAATGTCACTGATTGGAGGGGTGGGCCTGACTACGCTTGGCACACTAGACCCCACTTCTCTCCCAGAGGCAAGGCTAGAACCCAGGAGTCCTGGCTCCCAGCTCTGCTACTCTAACCACTAGACCCCCACTCCTCTCCCAGGGCCAGTGATAGAACCCAGGAGTCCTGGCTCCTAACCTGCAGCAGACGTACAGCAACAGTTCTTGTTCCTCAAAGAACAGAGCTCATTAAAGTAAACCAATCAATCTAATTAAAGTAACTAAGCACTGATCCTGTCAATATGATTGAAATGTAACAATGGCCCAGACCCTACATTAACAAGATCACTGGGGCCAATCGGGTCTTTCCCTTGCTCACCAAGCTGGACCGAGAACTCACCAGTCCTGAAATTAGCCCCTATTCGTTACCACTCCACTATTAATTGACGGGCCCCTCGTTACGGAAATAACGGATGAGTGATTAGCAATTACCAGGTCATGGGCCAAACAATGCCCAACAAACCTGAAGAACGAGGAATTAGATTCAATCCGGGGGTGACCAGACATCCCTGCAGGGCCTTGGTCTTATAGGTGCCCCGCCTCCACCTCCAGAAAAGAGCATCCTGATTTGTCACCCAAGATTCAACAAGTCCCTGGTGGTTATCCGCCAATCAGCCTCCTCAGCAGTGACCAATTAGTAGGGAACTGCCCAGAAATTCCACCATGTGGGAATTGTGTAAAATAAGCGAATACAGCTTCCTAATATGCTAAAGACCCAACCCCAACTCCTCCCCAACTCCAACCCTACCGTTTCCCCACCTCCCAGCCACCCACAACCCCAGCTCCTCCCCCAGAGACCCCCCAACTCCAACCCTACCGTTTCCTCACCTCCCAGCCACCCACAACCCCAGCTCCTCCCCCAGAGACCCCCCAACTCCAACTCTACCGTTTCCCCACCTCCCAGCCACCCACAACCCCAGCTCCTCCCCCAGAGACCCCCCAACTCCAACCCTACCGTTTCCCCACCTCCCAGCCACCCACAACCCCAGCTCCTCCCCCAGAGACCCCCCAACTCCAACTCTACCGTTTCCCCACCTCCCAGCCACCCACAACCCCAGCTCCTCCCCCAGAGACCCCCCAACTCCAACTCTACCGTTTTCCCACCTCCCAGCCACCCACAACCCCAGCTCCTCCCCCAGAGACCCCCCAACTCCAACCCTACCGTTTCCCCACCTCCCAGCCACCCACAACCCCAGCTCCTCCCCCAGAGACCCCCCAACTCCAACCCTACCGTTTCCCCACCTCCCAGACACCCACAACCCCAGCTCCTCCCCCAGAGACCCCCCAACTCCAACTCTACCGTTTTCCCACCTCCCAGCCACCCACAACCCCAGCTCCTCCCCCAGAGACCCCCCAACTCCAACCCTACCGTTTCCCCACCTCCCAGCCACCCACAACCCCAGCTCCTCCCCCAGAGACCCCCCAACTCCAACCCTACCGTTTCCCCACCTCCCAGACACCCACAACCCCAGCTCCTCCCCCAGAGACCCCCCAACTCCAACTCTACCGTTTTCCCACCTCCCAGCCACCCACAACCCCAGCTCCTCCCCCAGAGACCCCCCAACTCCAACCCTACCGTTTCCCCACCTCCCAGCCACCCACAACCCCAGCTCCTCCCCCAGAGACCCCCCAACTCCAACTCTACCGTTTCCTCACCTCCCAGCCACCCACAACCCCAGCTCCTCCCCCAGAGACCCCCACTCTCCAGCTGTTCCCCAGAGGCTCCCAAACCCCAGATACCTCCCCAAACCCCCAACTTCTCCCCAGTCCCTCCCCCAGAGGCTCCCCATTGACCCCAACTCCTCCAAACCCCAGCTTCTCCCCAGTTCCCCAAGAGACCCCCACACCAGCTTCTCCCCAAGATCCCCCAGCTCCCCCAACCCCACAGAGACTCCCCATCCCCTCCCCCAGGCATTCCCAGCGACCTCCCCACAGACAGTTTCCTCACCAATTCCCAGCTCCCTCCGACCCCCTTCTAACCCCCTACACTTTCCGAGACCCCCAGCCCCACCTAGTTCTATCCCTGCTGTAAGAGGGGCGGGGTCTGGTGGGTTACGGCGGGGAAGGGCTGGAAGCCAGGACACCTGGGTTCTCTCTCTGACTCTGAGAGGGCGGGTCGGGGGGTCCAGTGGGTTGGGGTGGGGGGCTGGGAGCCAGGACGCCTGGGTTTTCTCCCTGGCTCTGAGAGGGCGGGGTCCAGTGGGTTAGAGCGGGTGGGGGGAGCTAGGACTCCTGGGTTCTCTGCGACACCGACCCTTGTCTCAGTCTCTCCTCCTGGTATCCCCCAACCCCCAGGGACCCCCCACAATCCCCCTCTTTCTCTCCGGGGTTCCCCCCAAGCCTCCCCTCTTCCCCCAAGAGCCCCCAGCCCCTCCCCCCACTCACACGTTCCCTCCTCCTCCGATTTTAGTTTCCTCCCAAGTTTTGGGACTTTGCTCCACTTGCATCCTGGGTAATGGAGACTCAGGGGGCGGGGCTTCCCCTGCACTGGCCCTTTAAGGGCGCCCAGGACACCTGGGTTCTCTCCTGGGAGGGGAAGGAGCTGGGAGCCCGGACGCCTGGGTTCTCTCCCGGGAGGGGGCAAGGAGCCCGGACACAAAAGCGGGGACGGGTTGACCCAGGCCAGCGCCGATGGGGGGGGAAGGGCGGCCGAACTCACCCTCCCTGCGGTGCTGCCAGGGCTGGGCCGGCACCATCCCGATCCCTGCCCGGCGCGGCTCGGCCTGGCCTGGGCCCCTCCGGGCGGGGATTGGAGGCCGCGGCCCGGGGGGCGGGACCGGCCCGGCCATTGGCTGCCACGGAGCCCAGCCCGGAAACCCGGCCACCAGGCGGACGCCTGGGTTCCCTCCCTGTTGCGGGGCCTGGGAGCCAGGACTCCTGGGTTCTCTCAGACACAGACGCTCCTCTGGGCCGGAAGAGAAACCGGCTGCTGCCCTGGGGAAACCGGCCCACGATGGAGCCAGGGGGGCCCCCGGGGCTGCAGGGGGCACCGGCAGGGTGCAGCGGGCTGCAGGTCGGGCGTGAGGGGCACCGGCAGGGCTGGGGCGGCAGGGGGCTGCAGGTTGGGAGTCAGAGGCCAGAGGCAGGGCTGGGGGAGCAGGGGGCTGGTCCGAGGGGGCGTTGGGTGCCAAGATGTGGGCAGCCCTGGTGTCCGGACAAATGTGCCATGGAGAACGTGGCACCTTCCCTCCCCCCTCTGGGCTGCGGTCGTGGGGGAAACCTGCCCACAACAGCCAGCCTGGTACATCCCCCCTGGATCACCCCAGGGGCCCAACCAGTGTGATACGGACCCCCATCCCGGATTGGCCGGGTGGCTTTGACTGGTCCTGGCTTGCAGCAGGTTGAGTGCAGCACTGTCCACCAGCAGGGAGTTCCACCAGTTAATGACCTCCCAATGTCCTTGCCCCCCACCCCCCCTGATACAGCCAGACCCTCCCCTCGAGCTGGGGGCAGGTTCAGATGGGATTTAGTGTCCCCTATAAGGCAATGGCTCCCCCAACGTCCTGGGTGGGGGTGCAGGTCCCAGAGGGCAGTGCCTGATGTGGGGGGCGTCTTTGTTTTGAGTTCCGCCCCCATCCTAGCCCCACCCTCCGCTGGACACCCCATCCTAGAAGTCCTGTCTCCCCCCTCCACCCATCAGGCCCCTCCCCTGTATCTCACCCCCTATTTCTGCCCCCCCATCCCATGGCTTTGGGGTCCGACGTTTCAGTCCCCGCAGAGGATGTGGGGCCCCCTACAGGAAGTGGATCCAGCCCCCGTCTCCGTCCTGCAGGGGACTGGGGGGCCCCTCGGCCCGCCCCCCGCCCCGCAGGATGTAGTTCTGTCCCGCATTGTTGTCCCACAGCTCCTGGCCCCCCACGTGGCAGCGCAGGGCGAACTCCAGGGTGCCCCCAGGGGGCAGGGGCAGGCGGAAGGCAAAGCGGTCGGAGGGGGGTCCGGCGGAGGGGCCGGCGTAGGCAGCGGGGGCCTCCCTATAGCTGGCCCAGCCGTCCCAGCTGTAGCGGACGCTGACCCGCTTCTCGTAGGCCAGGTTGAGAACCCGCAGGGTCCCCGCCACCCCCATCCCCCCGGCCCGCACCCCCTCCAGACACACGCCCTGCGCCCCCAGCCGCGCCCCGAAGTCTGGCAGCCCCAGCGGGTCCCAGAAACATGGTGCCAGCAGCAGGCGCCCCTCCAGGGGGTCCTGGGGGTCCTGGAGAAAACGGGCGGTGGGGGTGGGGATGGAGAGAAAGAAAGAAAATTAATGTCACGCTGTTCCCCACCCTGGACCCCGGTGCCCCCTGCTGGGGGGGCAGAGCTAGGCACGTGCCCCCCAGCTCTCATCCCCTTCCCTGCCCCCACCCTGCCTGCCCCTGCCCTCCCCAGCCCTTAGCTCTCCCCTGCCTCCAATCGTGCCCCCCGTTACCTGGAAGGGGCGCAGGGGGGCAAAGTGGCGCAGGGCATCGCGCCGGAGCTGGGTGTGGACGCGCTCAGGGACCTGGGGCAGCTCGGCCGGCCAGTAGTGCCTCACGCTGGCCAGCTCCAGACCCAGGGCGTCGGCGAAGCGCACCCGCTTGCGGGAGCCGGGGCTGCAGCTGCGGGATCCCCCACCGGGGCCCCCAGCCGGGGCGGAGCGGGCCCTGCGGCGCCGGCTCCCCCCCCCCGCCACCCATGCGGCTCTGCCGTCCCCGTGGCCGGGCCCCCCGGGCCCGCCCCTCGGCCTCGGAGTCGGAGTCGTCGCCCAGGCTGGGCCGGACTGTGCGGTAGTACGCCCGCTCGTACAGCCCCGCGATGTAGCTCAGGTTGCGCGGGATGTCGCTGGGGGGCGGGGGAGCGCGTGCCATGGGGCCTGGGGTGGAGGCCAGCTCGCTGCCCCGGGCGCCGGCTCCTTCTATCGCTGCCCCCGGGCGCCGGCTCCTTCTATCGCTGCCCCCGGGCGCCGGCTCCTTCTATCGCTCTGTCCAGGCGCTGTGTCGGTCTATTGGTCTGTCAAGGTGCTGGCTTGTTCTATCGCTCTGTCTGGGAACCAGCTCATTCTGTTGCTCCATCCGGGAGCTGTACCTGTCTGTCGCTCCGCCCAGGCCTCATTCTGTCCCTCCGTCCAGGCCCTGTGTCCTTCTGTCACCCGTCCAGGCCTCCTCCTATCGCTCTTTCTGGGCCCTGGCTCGCTCTATCGCTTTATCTGGGTTTTGAGTCCTCCTAGCTCTCTGTCCATTCTACTGCTTCAACAAAGTGCTCCCTTTTTCTATCACTCCATCTGGGCTGCGTCTCATTCTATCGCTCCATTACGGCACCAGCTCAGTCTACCACTTCATCGCTGCCTTCCACATTGTTCTCTTCTAGAGAGTCCAAGTCTGTTTCTCTGTCTGGACCCCGACTTGTTCTGTTGCTATCTTCACGTTCTTCCCTTCCCGAAATTCTCCTTCTCTCTCTCCGTCTCGGCCGTGTCTTGTTCTATTGCTCTGGCAGGGCGCTGGCTTATTCTACTCCTTCCTCGCTGCCTTCCACGTTCCTCCCTTCCAGAGTTTCCGAGACTACGTCTCCGTCTGGACTCTGCCTCCTTCTATCTCTCTGTTGTTGCTTTCTTGTTCCTTTTTTCTGGAGAGTCCCAATTTATCACTGCAGCCAGGCGCTGGTTTGTTCTCTCTCCGTCACTCTGTCTTCCAGGTTCTTCCCTTCCTGAGAGTCTGAGTGTCTCTCTCTGTCCAGGCTCTGATTCGTTCGGTCGCTTCTGCGCTGTCTCCTCTCTCCTCCTATCCTGCCGTAACTCTGCCTGCCACTTTCCTTTCCTTTCCTCCAGACTCTCTCGTTCTCTCGCTCCGGCCGGGCTCTGTCTGGCTTGGTCACTCTCCGCTGGTTCATTCTGTCTCCTTGCGATCCATCTTTCTATTGCTCTGGCTAGGAGCTGTCTCGTTCTGTCGCTCCGAGGGGGCTTCACCGTGGCTCTCTCTCGGTCTCTTTCACCTTCTTTCCTCCAGCAGACGCCCCTCCTCCCTCCCACTCTCTCCTTCTTTCAATATCCCTCCATCCCTCCTGGTCCAGGTGCACACAAAATCTGACTTGGCAATTACTGTAATGCTCAGAAACGGCACATCCCCTCCAAGCACTCTCCCCTCCTTCCAATGCTCAGGGCTCCCCCTTCCCCCCCGCCCCGGCCAGGAGGTGGGGGTGGGGTAGTTGCTCCTTCCAGACCATACGGAGTTAACCTGGCAGGAACCCAGGCGTCCGGGAGTCTAGGCCCAGCTGGGGACACCATGTACCTGAGAGGTGAAGGGTCTAAAATGTTCCAATCTGGGATCAATAATTCATGAGACAAGATGCAGCTAATGGATCCTGGGAAGCCAGCCAGGGAATGGGTGTGGGGGGGACTGAGGGGAAGCAGAGCTGGCGGGGGGCAGGGCTGGGCCAGGAGGGGGCTGCGGGTCGCGAGTGAGGGGCACGGGGGGGGGGCGGGGCCGGGGGGGGCTGCGGGTCGGGAGTGAGGGGCACGGGGGGGTGGGGGTGGGGGCGGGGCCGGGGGGGGCTGCGGGTCGGGAGTGAGGGGCTCGGGGAGGGGTGGGGGCGGGGCCAGGAGGGGGCTGCGGGTCGGGAGTGAGGGGCTCGGGGGGGCGGGGCGGGGGGGGCTGCGGGGCGGGAGCGAGGGGCACGGGGGGGTGGGAGCGGGGCCAGGAGGGGGCTGCGGGGCGGGAGTGAGGGGCACGGGGGGGTGGGAGCGGGGCCAGGAGGGGGCTGCGGGGCGGGAGTGAGGGGCACGGGGGGGTGGGGGCGGGGCCGGGGGGGGCTGCGGGGCGGGAGCGAGGGGCTCGGGGGGGGGTGGGGGCGGGGCCGGGGGGGGCTGCGGGGCGGGAGCGAGGGGCACGGGGGGGTGGGGGCGGGGCCGGGGGGGGCTGCGGGGCGGGAGTGAGGGGCACGGGGGGTGGGGGCGGGGCGGGAGCAGGTGCCATCACGGAGCCTGAAGAAGCCCCGCGGCCCCGGCGGCCCCAGAGCGGCGGGGGGCGCGTGGGGTGATTCAGGCCCGGGGCGGCCATGTTGGTTTAGCGACCCGGGGGCGGGGCGGGGCGGGGGCGGGGTCTCAGGGCCGGGCCCCTGGGAGGGGTGAAGCAGGGAGGGGTCAGGGGCCCAGGGGCTCAAGTTGGGGTCAAAAGGTCCGACGTGGGCGGGGCTCGCTCAGGGCGGCGGAGCCCCCCGCCGCTGAGGCTGGGCCGGTTTATCCCATCAGGGCCGCAGCCACGGGTCGGACGTGACGAATCATGATGCTCAGCCGGTCAAGAGTGTACGCCCCGCCACTGGCCCCCGGCAGCCAATCGGAAGGCAGCGATCTCTTGACTGGCGGGACTCTTCCCCAATAGGATTCGAGCGATAGTGGACACTGGGCCAATCAGAGGTTTGGGCACGGCCCTTCCGGCGGACGGCCAATCACACGGGAGAGCTCCGTAGACGAGCGGGCGCCTTCGCCAATGGAATAGAGCGATGGTGGGCCGTCGGCGAATCAGACGCGTCCTCCAGGCCCTTCCGCCGAGCCAGCCAATGGCGTGGGGGCGAGGGGGCGGGCCCAGCTCGGGCAGCCAATGAGGAGCGGCGCGCGGCGCAGCGGCCGGCCCAGCGCGGGGCAGAGTCGCAGCCGCCATGGCCTCGTCGGCGCGGGGCAGCGGGGGGCGCGCGCGGGGCGGGGGAGGGGCCGGAGGCGGGCGGGGGCCCCCCCGCGCAGTACGGGAACGGGCTGGGCGGGGGGCCGGAACTGGGGGCGGGGCCCCGCGCGCGGCGGGCGGGGGGTGCGGAGGAGGAAGAGGAGGAGGAGGGGGAGCTGCTGCTGGACGGGGGGGGCCGGGCCGGGGGCGGCGCACGGGGGGGGGCCCCCGCACCCGCCCCCCCCCCTCCGCCTCCGCCCCCCGGGTCGGGCCTGGGGGGGGCCCCGGTGCCCACCGCCCCCCCGAGGAGCTGGAGGAGGAGGCCGGGCTGGGAGAGGGGGACCCCGGAGACCCCGCCATCGAGGACCCGGTGAGCGGGGCGGGGGGAACGGGGGGTAGGGGCACGAGGAGGGGGGGAGGGATCTGGGGCACGAGGAGGGGGGGAGGGATCTGGGGCCCGTGGGGGGAGGGGCACGAGGAGGGGGGGAGGGATCTGGGGCCCGTGGGGGGAGGGGCACGAGGAGGGGGGGAGGGATCTGGGGCCCGTGGGGGGTGGGGCACGAGGAGGGGGGGAGGGATCTGGGGCCCGTGGGGGGAGGGGCACGAGGAGGGGGGAGGGATCTGGGGCACGAGGAGGGGGGGAGGGATCTGGGGCCCGTGGGGGGGAGGGGCCCGAGGGGGGGGCTGCCCATGAGGGGGCAGATCTGGTCTTGGGTGGGGCTAGTTTTCAGGGGACTAAACAGGAGAGGGGGCTGTAGGGAGGGGGGTGCTGATTTGGGGTGCTGGGCTCTTTGCTGGGGGTCCTGGGTAGGATGGAGATTTGTTGGGGGCCAGGGCAGAGCTATGGGGGGAGTTGGTGGGGGAGGGTGACATGGGGGTGGCAGATGTCAACGGGGGAGTGAGGGCGGTGACTCAGGCCCCCAATCTTCCCCCCCCCCCCGTGCCCCAGGAGCTGGAGGCCATCAAAGCCCGAGTGCGGGAGATGGAGGAGGAGGCGGAGAAGCTGAAGGAGTTGCAGAACGAGGTGGAGAAGCAGATGAACATGAGCCCCCCGCCTGGCAATGGTGAGACCTCCTCGCACCCCCTGTCTGGCCCCCCATAAACCTCAGGCCCCCTGTACGTGGCGAAGTTAGGGGGCATCTGTGAACTGCACTGCCCTGAACCATCCCTGCAATATCGCCCTTGGACCATGTGGATGGTGGTGATTTCCAGACTCCAGGGGAGTCTCACTGTTCTGAATTGTATTCGTGTAGGACCTGTGTAAACTGTAACCTCCCCGCCCCCCACATTCAAACTCAGACCCCCTTGGCGATTGTAAAGCCTGGAGACACATGCAAATTATGCCCCTCTGAATTTTGTTTGTGTAGTACCTACATAAATGTTCCCATCTGGTTTGCATAGGACCTATGTAAACACCGACCTCACTCATGCTGTTCTGAACCTTTTAGGTAGGTCCTACATAAACGCTACCCCTTGGGTTGTTTGTGTAGGGCCTGTATAAACATCTTTGTTTATACATCTGTCCATACTAGTTATGCCAGATGCTGGTATAAATCCAATGCAGAAAGGGGGGTCTTCCCCTCTCTGTTCTGGGAAAGGGGGTGTGCCCTGGAAGAGATTTGGGGTACAGCCCCCCCTTACTAAGCCCCCTGTTCTCTCTTCACAGCTGGACCAGTCATAATGTCCCTAGAGGAAAAGATGGAGGCAGACGCTCGATCCATATACGTGGGTAATGTAAGTGGGGGAGCCATGGAGGGGCTGGGGGGATTCAAGGGACACTGTTTCTCAGCCCATTGCCCCCCCTCTTTTTCAGGTGGATTATGGGGCGACGGCTGAAGAGTTAGAGGCTCATTTCCATGGCTGCGGGTCTGTCAACCGCGTCACCATCCTGTGTGATAAATACAGTGGGCACCCCAAAGGGTGAGTGAGATTCTGGGGGGCTCGTGGAGCGGCAGGAGGAGGAGTGTGGATCATAAGGGAGGGGCTGGAGGAGAAGCTGCGGCCCTGTGGGCTGGTTTTTATGGGGGCTATGTTTTTGGGGTGTCTAATGTGGGATCCCCCCCAGGTTCGCCTACATCGAGTTCTCCGACAAGGAGTCTGTGCGCACCTCCATGGCGCTAGATGAATCCCTGTTCAGGGGGCGACAGATCAAGGTAAGCCCCACACCCTAAAACCCAGGCCCCCGAATCCCGAGATTGGGCCCCTATCCTGCCCTGATCTCTAGGCTCTCTCCTGGCTTACAGGAGCTTCACCCATCACCCTGAACCCCAAGGTTCTGTCCCTGAACCCCAGCCCCACCTTCCCTTCTCTAGCCCATTTCTCTCCCCTGCCCCCAAGTTCCTCATTGAGCCTTGCTGCACCCCGCTTCCCTCCCCCTGCTTGGGCCTCTCTGACCCCCCCTCTTCTCCCACAGGTGATCCCCAAGCGGACCAACCGGCCCGGCATCAGCACCACAGACCGGGGCTTTCCCCGGGCCCGGTACCGAGGGCGCGGTTCTGGCTACACCAGCTCCCGGGCCCGGTTCTACAGTGGATTCAGCAGCCGAGCCCGCGGACGCTCATACAGGTCTGGGGGGCCAGGCTGCTGCAGGCAGGATGCCTGGGTTCTCTCCTGGTTCTGGGAGGGCTGTGGGGTCTAGTGGTCAGAGCAGCAGGGGCTGGGGAACCAGGACTCTTGGGTTCTATCCCCAGCTCTGGGTGGGGAGTGAGGGCTAGTGGTTGGAGCAGGGGCAAGGGGGAGGGCTGGGAGCCAGGACTCCTGGATTTTCTGCCCAGCTTGGGAGTGTGGGGGGGCTAGTGATTAGAGCAGTGGGGGCTAGCAGCCAGGACTCCTGGGTGGAGTGGAGGGTGTATGTGTGTGTTGGGGGGGGGGGGGGGAGTGTAATGGTTAGAGCAGGAGGAGCTGGGAGCCAGGACTCCTAGGTTCTTCGGTTGTATTTCTCTTCTCCTCTCTCTTCCCCCTGGTTTATTAACTCGCTCCCTTCTTCTCTCCTCTGCAGGGGCCGGGCGAGAGCAACCTCATGGTATTCCCCTTACTAAAAAAGTGTTTTTTGGGAAAGAAAAAGAAAAAAAAAAAAAGAGAAGAATGTGACAGTGTTGCAGCAGCCCCGTGGGGCGCGGCGGGGGGCGGGGGCTGGCTCGCTGAGCACAGGGCACTCCTCCTCTCTGTCCTTCTTCGCTCCCCCTTTTCCCGCCATCCCTCCGAGGGCGGCCCGCTTCCTTCCCGCTTTCTGCGCCCGGCCCCTCACTTCTCCGCCTTGGGCAGGCGGCGCTTCACTCCTCCCTTCCCCCGTCTCGTCCCTGTCCCGCCCCCCGGCGGGTGGGCCCTGGCCCTGGCGCTGCCCCTGCCCGGCTCTCTCCTCTCCTCCGCTGCCCCTGTCCCCTTCCCTCCGTCCGGGCTGGGGCTGTTACCTGCCGTATTTCAGTGTCTTTATCTTTGCAGGTGGCTTTAGCCTGAAGGAATTGTCGAGCCGCACGGAGCTCTTGCGACCAGATTAACTATTTTGGGGGAGGGGGGCGGAGCAGGGATTGGGGGGGCCTTTCCCCTCCCCCCTTTATTTTAATTTCCAGGCTGGGGGGCGGGGGGGGCAAGGGCAGGGGGGAGAAAAAAAACTTAAAAAAAAATGTTTTGAGGGTGGAAAAAAAATAAAAGATGTTTTTGGAAGAAAGAAAAGGGGGTTAAGGGTGATTTGTGAGGGGACAGGACACCTGGGTTCTCTTGTGGTGGGGGTGGGGAACCAGGACTCCTGGGTTGTTAGGGGGTGCATCTTAGCCCCGGGGCAAGGGGTCCCTGGATAACCAGCCCCCCCCCGCGGGGGAGGGGACCTGAGCTGCTGGCTTGCTCTGCTGTCCCTTGGTGGGAGTGGGGTTTGGAGGGTCCTAAATCTAGGCTCTTGAGACAAGTCTGTTGGGTGTCTTCTCTTGATCACGTGACTTGGGTTGGAGGGGGTGTTTGGGGAGCGGGTGTCATATGACCAGGGTCATGGGGGGCAGGTGCTGTGAAAAGGGCCCTTGACAGTGGCGGGGGGGTGGTCTCAGTTGGGGGTTTGTCGGGGGTGGGGTTCTCTGGGGTCTCTGCTGATGGGGGTGGTAGCGGCCTGTGAGAGGTGCCATAGAAGAGGGAGGGTCCCAGCATGGTTGGGGGCCTCTGGAGGTTCTGGGGAGACTGGGGGGGGGGTCCTGATAAAGATGGGGAATCCCTGGGAGCATTTGGGGTCAAAGGGGGTTAGGGGGTACCCCAGAGAATGATGGGGTCTGGCAAGGTTGGGGGAGGGGCCCTGAGGCCATAGCAGGCCCCAGCAAAGGTTAGGGAGTTGTAGAGGGATGGGGGCATCCCCCTGGGGTGTCTCAGCTGTTGAGGTGGGGGCAGACAGCAGGGACAAGGGGCCCGCTGCCCCCCTCTACCATTAGACCTCATCACCCTCCCAGGGAGCCCAGATGTTTTGGCCCCCTTCCTCTGATGTCAGGGGAGATGAGGTGGGAGCCAGGCTGGTGAGGGGGGGCAGTGCAGAGGTGGTGGGAGTGGGTGTCTGGGATTTGAACCCAGGTCCCTGCCATCCTCAGTAGGAAGCTGTTATCCCACTGCCCACCACTGGAGGGTGCCCCTTGCCAGCTGGCCTGTCAGCCTGGCCCCATGTGTGGTGCTGGCATGGTGCCCATGTGTGCTTGCATGTCTGGGCATGGGGTGGGGCATGTGCCAAGCATGGAGTTGGTGTGTTGCTGGTGTGTGTGCTGGGCACTTGGCAATGTTGTTGGCATGTTCCTCACGTGTCACGGGCCTGCTGGCGTGTTGTTGCCTGGCACAGGCCTGCCATAAGTCCAGGTGTGGCACTGGCGTGGAGTTCACATGGTCACCTGGCGAGGCGTGTTCCTGGGCCTGGCCCGCCCACACCCCTGGATGGGCCTAGCAGTGTGCGCTTGTTTGTGAGTCCTGGGGTGGTGGTGCCTCCCTGAGCTGGGCTGAGAACCCAGGAGTCCTGGGTCCCCTCCGCCTCCCAACCACGAGCCCCCACTCCCGTCCCAGAAGTGGGAAAGAACCCAAGTGTCCTGGTTCCCAGCCTCTCCTGCTCTAACCACTAGACCTCACTCCCCTCCCCCGTGGCTCCCAGACGCACCCCTGCTCTAACCACTGGAGCCCACAGCCTGGCCTCTAACTCCCCTCCTGTTCACAGACTCTCTTCCCGCCCCGCCCAGCATAGCCCCTTCCCAACTAATCCCCCCAACAGCCCCTCCGTCCCCTCCCTACCTTTCTTAGGGAATAGAACATGGGGGGAGGGGGTTGCTGGTTCTGATCTGGCCCTGGAGGGGCAGGCTGACTGCTGGGGGGGAGGGAGGGGCACGCGTGCACAGCCTTCCCCCCACCCAAGGAACAGAGACAATTGGCTTTTTTCATTGATTTATTATTTACAAACATAGAAAAAATCTTTCCTGAGAGAACAGGTCACCCCATGGGCTCCCTGGCTGCGGGTTGGGAGTGAGGGGCACCGGCAGGGCTGTGAAGTGGGGGTACAGGGGCTGGGGAGTCGTCAGCGGACGGGGACCATCCCCTTTGCTGAGCTTTACCCAGACTCCTCTGCTTCCTGTCGCCTTGGCCAGTCTCCTGTAATCCTCTGCTTGGTGTTGGCCATTCTCCCATGATCCTCTGCTCCCCGCTGGTGTTGGCTGACCCCCCTCGCTGCTGTCCCGTCTCCGGGTGGGGGGGTGTTCCTCTTGTGCTGCCCAACTGCAGTCAAGTCTTTGGCATTGCTCTGACCCCCCCCAAGCAACGCTGGGGTCCCTGGGGCTGGGGGGGTGAGGTCCATCCCCCTCCATGAGTCCAGACCTGAACCATCAATGATAGGAAGATTCCCCTCTATGAAGTGGGTCAGGGCTTTGCAGGGTGAGAGTTAGACTGGGGCAGAGGTCACAGGGCAAGGCTCAAGGGGCTTTTTGGTTGGGGGGCCAGGCCAGGAGGGGGTGCCCTTGGGTGGAATCAAGAGTGAAGGTAACGGGGCACCCAGGTCAAAGAGGGGCGGAGGGCAAAGGGGAAGATCAGTTGTGGAAGGCTAAAGGTCAAAGGGCAAGGGTCACAGTGTCATGGCTTAGGGGAAACAAGCCAGGGGTCAGAGATTGCAGTAGGCCATTGGATCTGGGAGGGCCTTGGGCTAGGGTCAGAGGTCACAATTGGTTTGGGTAGGGCTTTTGGGGTCAGAGGTCACATGGGGATAATTTGCTAGGAGGCTTTGGGACTATGTCAGAGGTCAGGTAGGACCAAGTGGCAGAGGCACAGAGGACCCTGGGGAGGGGGGTCAGAGGTCATACAGGGCTAATGGGCAGGGGGTCAGAGGTCATGGGCTTCATTGACACAGAGGACCCTGGGGAGGGGGTCAGAGGTCACCCAAGGATCGTTGGTGTCAGAGGTCAAAGGTCCCGGGGGTCAGGAGGGCGCCAGGGTGCTGAGCAGGCTGGTGAAGCCCTGGGCCCGCCGGGAGAGCTCGGCCAGGCGCTCCCGGAGCAGGCGGGCAGCGGGGGGTGAGGGGTAGCTCAGTGCCGCCCCCTTGACCGACAGCACGGCCCCCTTGAGGGCCTGGCACAGGGCGCCGGCAGCTGCCCCCACCCGGGCCCGCAGGGGGCCCGAGGCCGCCTGACGCGCTAGCGTGTCGCCCACGAAGACCAGCTTGTGCGCCGTGACGAGCACAAAGCGCCCGTGGGGCACAAAGACGCCTGGCGGCTGGTTGGCCCCGGCGCTGGCCAGCAGGGCCTCCGTGGCCGCCAGGAGGGTGGCGCAGTGTGTCCGGCACTGGCCCGCGTAGAACTGCAACAGCTGGGCGTCCTCAGGGCTGGGGGGCACCTGGGGGGCAGGGGAGGGAGGGTGTCAGTGCTAGAAGGGGTCATTCCTGCCCCAGGCTGGGGAGAAGGGGTCGGGAAGGACCCAGGAGTCCGGGAGGGACCCCCTGTTCCAGGAGATGAGACCAAGGAATCCAGGCAATCTTGACGCCCCCCATTCACCCACCCACCATCCAGGAAGGACTCCACCCTTCTGAAAATGGGACCCAGGCACCCGGGACAGCTTGATCCCCATCCACCACCAGGGAAAGGGACCCAAGCATCCGGGAAGGGACCACTCCTACCTCCTCCTCCTCCAGCAAAATGGGGGTCTCTGGTTGGAGTCTGGGGCCGCTCACCTCCTCTGGGGGGTCACGGTCTGTAGCCGGGGGCTGTAGCCTGTCTGTCCCCTGGAGGGGGTAGAGGTCAGATTTGGGGTCAGGGTCGATGCTGGGGTCAGAGGTCAGTGATTGTGGGACAGGGTTGACATGAGGGGTCAGGGAATGCAGTGTCCGATTGGCGTTTGGGGCAGGCTCTGAGGTTGAGGTCAGAGGTGAGGGACCCTGGGGCTTTGTTGGCTTTGGGGTCAAGGTCAGAGGTCAGTGACCTGGAGTCAGAGGTTGGGGGCTGGGGTCAGAGGTCAGGATGGCATTAGGGTAAGAGGTTATTGGACAGAAAGCTGGGATGAAGCAGAGGTCACAGGTCAGGGATTGGGTAGCTAGGCGCAGGCTGGCATTGGGCCAGTGATCAGGTAGCCAGGATTGGGTTGGAGTCAGGACCAGGGTCAGAGGTCAGGGATCGGATAGCTGGGATCAGGTTGGTGTTAGGGGTCAGAGGTCAGGGTTCAGGTAGCCAGGTTTGGCTGGTGTTAGGGGTCAGAGGTCAGGGCTTGGGTAGCCAGGCTTGGGTTAGTGTTAGGGGTCAGAGGTCAGGGCTCAGGTAGCCGGGCTCGGGTTGGCGTTAGGGCTCAGAGGTCAGGGCTCGGGTAGCCGGGCTCAGGTTGGCGTCAGGGCTCGGGTAGCCGGGCTCGGGGGGCGGGGGCACCCCCGGCTCACCTTGAGGTGGACGTAGTCGTATTCCTCTGCCAGCCGGATCCCCTCGTAGTCGCTGTGCCCATCCCCCGCCCCCTCATCCAGCCCCCCAGCCAGTCCCCCAAGCCGGGGCGGGGGCGGAGGCAGGGGACGGTCCTGGATGCTGCCCTTCCGGGGGGCACCAGGCGAGGGCAGAGCCGGCAGGGGGCGGCGTGAGAGGCTCTCGGCTGAGGGCAGCCGGGGGCGCCCGCCCACGCCCCCCGTCTCACCCAGGCTCAGCCCCCCCAGGGCCACCTCTGGCGGGGGAGGCCCTGGCAGGTCGTACTCCCCCCCCAGCAGCTCCTCAGGTGACTCATAGAGGTTGAGCAGGGCGGACGCCCGGCGCAGGTTGGATGGGGTGGCGTAGATGGGGGCCGGCTCTTCCTCCCATCCCTCCTCCTCCTCCTCCTCCTCCTGGCCCAGGGGGGGCACGGCTGGGGGGGGCACGTTGTAGGGGTCGGTATCCGGCACTGCCTGCTTGGGGAAGGGCGTGGGGGTGTCATAAGTATCAGACAGGGCAGCATCCCGCGGCAGGGAGCAGGGGACGTCGTAGACCTGGGGTTCGGGGGGAAAAGAAAGTGAATCAAGGCTCAGACACTGGTCCCCCCCATCTCCCCGCCCCCTTCCCCTCCCCCCACCTGCCCCCATTCTCACCTCACTGGGGTCCCTGTCTCTCCGGGTGGCACGGGGCACCTTGTAGATATCATCACAGGTGGTCGGGCACGGCCAGGCGGGTGGGGGCACCACGTACACCTGGGGGGGCCAGAGAGGGGTCAGGGCCCAGACACCTGGGTTCTCAGGCCGAGCTGTGGGTGATGGGGATAGGGAGTGGTACGGGGGATCCCCAGGGGTGATTGTGTTGGAGGACCTCTAAAGCCTGGGTTCCTTGGCTGGATGGGGGAAGGGAGGCGGTGGTGGGAGATCCCGGACGCCTGGGTTCTCACCTCCTGCTGTTCCTCCTTCTGCCCTGCCCTGCTCCTCCTCTGGCCCCGGGGTGGGTTGTAGAGGGTGGATGGTGCGCTCTCCTTGTGGGGCGCCGGGGAGAGGTCGGGGGGCCCCGGCTCGGGCAGGATGCGGACGCGGTTGGCCGGGACGATGCCCTGCTGCCCATGCAGCGAGCAGAGGTGCCAGCCGGCCAGGCCAGGCACCTTGGGCTGCAGCACCAGCATCAGGTCCCCCCGGCGGAAGGAGAGCTCCTCTGGGCACTCAGCCACATTGTCGAACAGCGCTCGGGCCAGCTGGGCCTGGGGGCAGAGGGAGCAGTGAACCCCCAGGGACGGCTGGGAGAGAGACCGGGGACCCCCAGGGACAGCCGGGAGAGAAGCCGGAGACCTCCAGGGACGGCTGGGAGAGGGGCCGGGGACCCCCAGGGAGCCGGGAGAGAGGCCAGGGACCCCCAGGGCTGGCTAGGAGAGAGACCGAGGACCCCGAGGGCTGCCGGAAGAGAGTTTGGGACCCCCAGGGCTGGCTGGGCCTGTGTGCAGAGGGACCAGTACTCCCAGTGCTGCTTGGTGGCAGACCAGTATCCCCCAGTACAGGGCTCATTTCCCCCAGTCGGTGTGGCAGAGACAACCCCCCACCCCCTGCAAATTCCCAGCCAACCCATTCCACGTCAGGGTGAAAATGGGAAGGCTGTAACCCCAAGCTTCAATCTACTTACAGACATGGTGCTTCCAGGGAGGGGTCTTGTGTTGGAAGAGACAGATGAGAAAAGGAAGGAAGGAAGGAAGGTGGGGTGATAGGAGAAAGCAAAGGGAGTGAACTTGGGAAAGGGTGTGAATGATGAAGAAAAGAGTGTGAAATGAAAGAAAGACAATCACAGCTTTCCTCTAAACTGTAAATTAAGGCCTAGATTATACGTTGGAGTTTATAGATTTGTTTAGTTCTTTCTGCTGTGGAATGGGGGGTGGGGGGCATATGGGGATGGAGAGAGAGAGAAAGAAAGAGATAGAGAATCACAATTTTCTTGTAAACTTTTGTCAAAGTATCATTTCAAAGTGTCCCAGTTCCTTATAGGTCCCTCAGTCTTTCTTCCATGAGTTTTGGAGGCCAAACAAACAAGTCCAATACTTTGAGCCTAAGTAGTTTCCAGCCAACTCAGCAAATCCGTTGGGTTTCCCCTCGGATCCAAACACGACTCTTTTCAAAAAGTCCAGACATGGAAGAGCAAAATCCCGGTCATTTTCCAGAGGATCGAGGAGTCTTTTCTGCTCTGCAAACAGCTTCTTTGGTCAGCAAAATACATCCAGCGAGCACAGACACATGCAGAGAGGCCTGGCTGCTTTCATGGTGCGTGGAGGGAGGCACGCAAGGAGGTTCAACAAGTTAGGACAAAATCCTATTTTGCAAGAACAGGACTGAGTTGCAACCAGAAAGCAAAGGGCAGGCATTTCCAGAGGGTCCTCCCCAAAGCTCAGAGTATCCAAGATTGGGGTTTTGCAGACCTGGGCAATCCAGGAAAGCTTGCAAACCTTTGCGTAATCTTGCCAGCGAAAAATCCAGACAATTTTTTGCAAAATAATCTTGCAACTGTGTAGAAATCTTGCGACCTTTCCCCCAAATTTAGACCATTTTCCTGAGCCAAAGGAGCCAGAAATGTGGCACCATTCCAAACTCCAGAATTCTCGCAAGCATCAACACTCCTGCTTTTGCAAACGTTCCCAAATCAAGACGATTTTTGGAAAGCTCAAAATTTCCGCCCTTTTTTGCAAGTTTGGATAACCAGAAATGCCATGAAATATCCCTCAAAATATACTGGTTTTGCAAATCCAGATTTTTTTTAACAAGTTCAAATCTCCAGAAAAATCACAGACTCCCTACAAATCTAGACAAGTCTTTTTCCCCACAATGAAAGAAAAAAATAATCTAACTCTCAAAAAACTCCAGAACCCTCACCAAAATCGCGTCCTTAAATCCTGAATCTCCTTCCACAGAAGAAGTGGTGCATATTCACAAATCCAGAAATGTTGCAAACTTTCTACGCAAAGCTAGCAAAAAAATCATTATCTTGGGGTGGAAATTGCTGAGAAATTCTGCTAATTAATGTATCAAAAATTCCAGAAATTAGGCAAATGCAGAAATCCAGAATGTTTTTAATCCACAGGGAAAACTGTGGCAACTTTAAATTGCGGAAAACAATCTCTCTCTCACACACAGAGTTAATTTTTTTTGCAACTTCCAAGAAAATTGAAATAATCCCCCCACTACCTCAAAATTCAAACCCCGTCATTTGCTTCGGCATCTCCTCCAACCCCAGATTTTGCACCATGCCACGAATGATGCCGGCGCCGAGCCAGCCAGATGGCAAACGCACCGGAACCAAAAGAGCACAACGTCCAAACGACAATTGGCAAAGGTCAAAATCCAGAAAAATATAGTGTGCCCCAAAATAGCCCCCTTCCAGACTAGGGTTTTTTTTTTTTTGCAGAAAGAGATAGAGAGATAGATAGAGGGGGTGGATGGGGATAGATAGATAGATAGTGTGCAAGGGGTTTGAGGATGAGATAGATAAGGTCTTTTGCTGAATGTGTAGAAGAAAGAAAGAAAGAAAGAAAAAGAAAAAGAAAGAAAGCCAAACTCCTCCCTTTGAGTTCCCAAGAAATCTCTGAGCTCAGCAGCCAGCGGCTCTCTTGGGAGTTTGCTTCTTCCCCAACCCCATAATCAGGGGCTTTGCCCAGCAGCTGAAGCCAAACCCGGGCTCTGGGCTGGGCGCCCGCTGGCCCCCTGGGCTGTACTTTGCCTGGGAGGGGCTGCAGCTGGCTCTGAGCTGGGGAGAGGGAGGGAAGGGGGGGAAGGAGGGAGAGAAAAACAAGGAATGGAGAGAAGAAAAGGGGAAGGGGGAATGAAGCCGGGAGGAAAGAGTGAGAGAAGAAAAGGGGAAGGGGGAATGAAGCAGGGAGGAAGGAGGGAGAGAAGAAAAGGGGAAGGGGGAATGAAGCAGGGAGGAAGGAGGGAGAGAAGAAAAGGGGAAGGGGGAATGAAGCAGGGAGGAAGGAGGGAGAGAAGAAAAGGGGAAGGGGGAATGAAGCCGGGAGGAAAGAGTGAGAGAAGAAAAGGGGAAGGGGGAATGAAGCAGGGAGGAAGGAGGGAGAGAAGAAAAGGGGAAGGGGGAATGAAGCAGGGAGGAAGGAGGGAGAGAAGAAAAGGGGAAGAGGGGAATGAAGCAGGGAGGAAGGAGGGAGAGAAGAAAAGGGGAAGGGGGAATGAAGCAGGGAGGAAGGAGGGAGAGAAGAAAAGGGGAAGGGGGAATGAAGCAGGGAGGAAGGAGGGAGAGAAGAAAAGGGGAAGGGGGAATGAAGCAGGGAGGAAGGAGGGAGAGAAGAAAAGGGGAAGGGGGAATGAAGCAGGGAGGAAGGAGGGAGAGAAGAAAAGGGGAAGGGGGAATGAAGCAGGGAGGAAGGAGGGAGAGAAGAAAAGGGGAAGGGGGAATGAAGCAGGGAGGAAGGAGGGAGAGAAGAAAAGGGGAAGGGGGAATGAAGCAGGGAGGGAGGATAAAAGAAGAGAACGAAACAAAGAGGAAAACAAACGCCCCAGCGAGAGGCTCAGCGGCTCTTCCCGGTCGTTGCCTCCTTCCCCCTCCAGAGCCCGGGGCGCGGCTCCCTCACTCGCTTGTTCCCCCGAAACTTTCCCTCCCCCGGTTCATCCTCCTTCCGCCGCGGCCGGGGCAGCCCGTCCCGTCCCGCTCGTTCTCCCGCAGCTCTCCGCTCGCTCGCTCGGCCACGGGCTGCTGCCCCAGGCGGGGGATCGGCCCCTTCCCTCCTCCCCCCTCCTTGCTTCCCTTCTTCCCTCCCTCCCTCCCCCTTCCTTCCTTCCCTCCTCCCTCCTCCTTCCTTCCCTCCTCCCTCCCTCCTTGCTTCCCTTCTTCCCTCCCTCCCTCCCCCTTCCTTCCTTCCCTCCTCCCTCCCTCCTTGCTTCCCTTCTTCCCTCCCTCGCTCCCTCCCCCTTCCTTCCTTCCCTCCTCCCTCCTCCTTCCTTCCCTCCTCCCTCCCTCCTTGCTTCCCTTCTTCCCTCCCTCCCTCCCCCTTCCTTCCTTCCCTCCTCCCTCCTCCTTCCTTCCCTCCTCCCTCCCTCCTTGCTTCCCTTCTTCCCTCCCTCCCTCCCCCTTCCTTCCTTCCCTCCTCCCCTCCCTCCTTGCTTCCCTTCTTCCCTCCCTCCCTCCCTCCCTCCCCCTTCCTTCCTTCCCTCCTCCCTCCCTCCTTGCTTCCCTTCTTCCCTCCCTCCCTCCCCCTTCCTTCCTTCCCTCCTCCCTCCCTCCTTCCTTCCCTCCTCCCTCCCTCCTTTCCTCCTGCTGCCTCCCCCTTCTCCTCCAGCCCCGCTGGAAGCTGGCCCAGCTGGTCTCTCTCCTCCTCTGTCGCTTTCACATTCTCTCTCTTCCCTGCTGGGAAACCCGAGTCCCCACCCCCAGGGCTGGCCGGGCGCCGAGGCAGAGGGAGGAGGAGGGAGGGAGCCAGGGATTGAATTACTACCCATCCCCCCCAACCCCAGCCCTCCCTCCTTCCCGGTCCCAGCGGCTCCGCCTGCCCGGGCACCAGGGAGGGGCAACGCCCGCCCCCCGGCGCCCTCGCGGGAGCTGACTCCCCCTGCCAAGATGGGGACTAGGGTGACCAGACGGCAAGTGTGAAAAATCCGGACGGGCGAGGGGGGTAATAGGCGCCTATATCAGAAAAAGACCCCAAAATCGGGACTGTCCCTATACAATTGGGACATCTGGTCACCCTAATGGGGACTGGCAGGAAAGAGAACCCAGGCGTCCTGGCTCCCAGCCCCGCCTGCTCTGACCCACCAGCCTAGGGTGACCAGATGTCCCGATTTTATAGGGACAGTCCCGATATTTGCGGCTTTTTCTTATACAGGCTCCTATTACCCCCCACCGCCATCCCGATTTTTCACACTTGCTGTCTGGTCACCCAACAGCAGCCCCCACTCCCTTCCCAGAGCTGGGGAGAGAACCCAGGAGTCCTGGCTCCCAGTCCCCCCTGCTCTAACCACTAGCCCCCACTCCCTTCCCAGAGCCAGGGAGAGAACCCAGGAGTCCTGGCTCCCAGTCCCCCTGCTCTAACCACTAGCCCCCACTCCCTTCCCAGAGCTGGGGATAGAACCCAGGAGTCCTGGCTCCCAGTCCCCCCTGCTCTAACCACTAGCCCCCACTCCCTTCCCAGAGCCAGGGAGAGAACCCAGGAGTCCTGGCTCCCAGTCCCCCTGCTCTAACCACTAGCCCCCACTCCCTTCCCAGAGCTGGGGAGAGAACCCAGGAGTCCTGGCTCCTCATCTTTACTCCTCATTCACCCTGGTGTCTCCCCTCCAAGCCACAAAGCAACCTGTGGGGAGTGCAGCTGAGTTAGCCCCAGGGGTTGGGCGAGGGGCTTCAGCCCCACACCCGAGGGGAGGGGGGTGAACCCAGCCCAGGGCTATTAACTATGCTGGGGGGGGCAGGCCTCATGATTAGCAACCCCTATACAGGGAGCCCCCACAGCCTGCCCCATGGAAACTGAGGCACACAGGGGCATGTGAATGAAACCCAGCAGTCCTGATTCCCAGCCCCCTCCCCACCTTGCTCTAGCCACTAGACCCTGCTCCCCACCCAGGTTTGGACATTAACCATTCCTTTATCTCTGGGCCTGAGTGGGGCGGGATTCACAGCTGGAGGTCACCTTACTGCCTGTCATGGAGTATGGGGGAGTCAGGGCCCTGCACCCCCACTTCCTGTGATTCCCGGTGACTCTCAGCCAGCCAGTAACACAGAGGGTTTATTAGCCGACAGGAACACAGACCCAAAGCGAGCTTGTCGGTACAGACAACAGGACCCCTCAGTCAGGTCCACCTTGGGGGGTAGGGATCCCAGACCCCAGTTCTGGGCCTCCCTCTGTCTCCCCAGCCAGCTCCAAACTGAACCCCCCTCCAGCCCCTCCTCTGGCCTTTAGTCTGGGCCACCTGATCTCTGTGTTCTCCAACCCCTTCAGCGGCACCTTGCAGGGGGGGGGCCCCAGGCCATCAGTGGCCAGGAGACGGGGTGTTGGCCATTCTCTGTGCAGACAGCGTCACACTGGCCCTCTAGGGCTCTGCAACAATCACACCCCCTTATCCCACCCCCGAGATACTTCAGAACTGCATAGGGGAAACTGAGGCACACACACCGTATTCAGAGAAAACATTAAGAACATTCCCACTTCATCACACTGCCTCACTCCCAGCCACTTCTTGGAGCCCTGGCCCCCCTGCCCATAGCCCTGCTGGTGCCCCTCACTCTCCCCGACTCGCAGCCCCTGCTAGCCCAGCTCTGCCCGCCCCACCGCCCTGCCGGAGCCCCTCACTCCTGACCCGCAGCCCCTGCTAGCCCAGCTCTGCCCCCCCCCCCAGCTCTGCTGGTGCCCCTCACTCCTGTCTGCAGCCCCTGGTAGCCCAGCCCTGCCCCCCCGCCCCGCTGGTGCCCCTCACTCCCGACCCGCAGGCCCTGCCAGCCCGCCCTGGGCGCTGGGCTGTTTGTGTTGCTATGGGCACTGCTTTGTTGTGGCTTGGGATCAGAGCCGCCCGCGCGGGGTGACTCCCCAGAATCCTATGCAAATCCGCCTGCCCACAGAAACCTGCTCCCAAACAATCCCTGTGTTCCCCAGAGACCGGACCCCGCCCCCTCCCCCGTGGGGCTAGCACCCCCCCCAGCTGTGGGCTGCCCTTAGGAGGGGCTAGCAGTCCCAGGGGTGGCCTGGGGGTCCCAGGGAGGGGGCTGGGGGGGTCTAGAGGTCCCGGGGGGGCCTGGGAGACTTGGGGAGGGGGCTGGGGGTCTCTGGGGGTGGAATATATCAGGGAAAGACCTGAATTAATGCCCTTAATATGGTATGTCACTGTATGGGCAGGCTGGTTGCCAGGACTCCTGGGTTCTCTCCCAGCTGTGGCTGAGGTTTCTTCATCTGAGTCTCACTATTGTGACCCCACCGAGCATTAAACATCCTGACTGATTTCTGCTGCAATCCAGTCAGAGAGAATCGGGGCCGGGCTCTTCCCCCTCCCCCGCAGAGCTGGGCCCTGAGTCCCTTGGCCAAACTACGCTGACGCCAGCCCAGGACTCCAGCAGCTGGTGATTGAAGACAGGGCAGCTCATTCCAGGCTTTCTGGGCTGGGCAACCCCTAGTGACGGCGCTGTCAGTGCCCCTCACTACCGACCCGCAGCCCCCTGCCAGCCCAGCCCTGCCCCCGCCCAGCTCTGCCGGTGCCCCTCACTCCCGACCTGCAGCCCCCTGCCAGCCCAGCCCTGCCCCCGCCCAGCTCTGCCGGTGCCCCTCACTCCCGACCTGCAGCCCCCTGCCAGCCCAGCCCTGCCCCCTGCCCAGCCCTGCTGATGCCCCTCACTCCTGACCTGCAGCCCCCTGCCAGCCCAGCCCTGCCCCCTGCCCAGCTCTGCTGGGTGCCCCTCACTCCCGACCTGCAGCCCCCTGCCAGCCCAGCCCTGCCCCCTGCCCAGCTCTGCTGGTGCCCCTCACTCCCGACCCGCAGCCCCCTGGCAGCCCAGCCCTGCCCCCTGCCCAGCTCTGCTGGGTGCCCCTCACTCCCGACCTGCAGCCCCCTGCCAGCCCAGCCCTGCCCCCTGCCCAGCTCTGCCGGTGCCCCTCACTCCTGATCCGCAGCCCCCTGCCAGCCCAGCCCTGCCCCCTGCCCAGCTCTGCCGGTGCCCCTCACTCCCGACCCGCAGCCCCCTGCCAGCCCAGCCCTGCCCCCTGCCCAGCCCTGCTGGTGCCCCTCACTCCCGACCTGCAGCCCCCTGCCAGCCCTGCCCTGTCCCCGCCCAGCTCTGCTGGTGCCCCTCACTCCCGACCCGCAGCCCCCTGCCAGCCCACCCCAGCCCCCCCGCCCCACCTGTGCTTCCCATTCCCAAGCCCTGCATGGGGTGCCATGGGATTGTGAGGGCTGGAAATTACCCTGATCCGAAGTGAACATCCAGGAAAAAACATTTGCATTGCTGATATGATGGAAATTTGCCCGCTATAAAAGAGGGGCTCCCAGCACGGGCAGGTGGCAGGCGGCGGAGGAGAGCGGGCATGGCTGAGACGCTGCTGGTAAGAGCCCGGACACCTGGGTTCCGTCCCCAGCTCTGGCAGGGGAGTGGGGTTGAGGGGTCCGAGCGGGGAGTGGTTCTGGGCCAGGACGCTGGGTTTCTACCTAGGCCTTGTCCTCCAGCCAGGCCCTCTGGCACTGTGGCCCAGGACAGAGCATGGCCCCCAAGGGCCCTTCCTGGGCTGGGGGGCTGGGGGGCTGGGGGGCTGGGCCCCGCCCAGGAGACCCTCACGCTCTGCGGCCCATGGAAGGGACAAGCCCGGCTTGGGTGACAACGGCTCGACAAATAGCAGGGACTTCCGCTGGCTAATGCCACGCACGGACTTGGGTCTGTTACCTTCGCTTGCTGGCTCCCGGGGGTACCCATTAGGAGGGGCCAGCCACCCGTCCCCACTTACCCCTTCCCTCCATTCCTCTGTGCTCCCCCCGTCCATCCCCATGTACCCCTGCCATCCCTCCCTCTGTCCCTCCATCCCTCCGTCCCCCCATCCCTCCGTCCCCATGTACCCCTGCCATCCCTCCATCCCTCCCTCTGTCCCTCCGTCCCCCCATCCCTCCGTCCCCATGTACCCCTGCCATCCCTCCATCCCTCCCTCTGTCCCTCCATCCCTCCGTCCCCCCATCCCTCCGTCCCCATGTACCCCTGCCATCCCTCCATCCCTCCCTCTGTCCCTCCATCCCTCCCTCTGACCCTCCATCCCTCCGTCCCCATGTACCCCTGCCATCCCTCCATCCCTCCCTCTGTCCCTCCATCCCTCCGTCCCCCCATCCCTCCGTCCCCATGTACCCCTGCCATCCCTCCATCCCTCCCTCTGTCCCTCCATTCCTCCGTCCCCCCATCCCTCCGGCCCCCCATCCCTCCGTCCCCATGTACCCCTGCCATCCCTCCATCCCTCCCTCTGTCCCTCCGTCCCCCCATCCCTCCGTCCCCATGTACCCCTGCCATCCCTCCATCCCTCCCTCTGTCCCTCCGTCCCTCCCTCTGACCCTCCATCCCTCCGTCCCCATGTACCCCTGCCATCCCTCCATCCCTCCCTCTGTCCCTCCATCCCTCCGTCCCCATGTACCCCTGCCATCCCTCCATCCCTCCCTCCATCCCTCCGTCCCCCCATCCCTCCGTCCCCATGTACCCCTGCCATCCCTCCATCCCTCCCTCTGTCCCTCCATCCCTCCGTCCCCCCATCCCTCCGTCCCCATGTACCCCTGCCATCCCTCCATCCCTCCCTCTGTCCCTCCATCCCTCCGTCCCCCCATCCCTCCGTCCCCATGTACCCCTGCCATCCCTCCATCCCTCCCTCTGTCCCTCCATCCCTCCGTCCCCCCATCCCTCCGTCCCCATGTACCCCTGCCATCCCTCCATCCCTCCCTCTGTCCCTCCATCCCTCCGTCCCCCCATCCCTCCGTCCCCATGTACCCCTGCCATCCCTCCATCCCTCCCTCTGTCCCTCCATCCCTCCCTCTGTCCGACGCTCTCTCTCGCCCCCTGCAGGCCGTGCTGTTGGCGGTGCTCCGGGTGGCGTCCCTGGGCGGGGCCCAGCGATGTCTGGGCGACACCGAGTGCTGTGAGCTGGGGGAGCTGGAGAAGGCCGGGGTGTGGCTGAGCGAGGGGCGCTCCCAGGAGCCCCAGAGCTGTCACCTCATCTCCCAGTCCACCCTCCAGGGGGAGGAGCCCCAGTGCCAGGGGCGGTCCCATGGGCCCCCCAACACCCGCTCCATCGCACCCTGGAGATACCGGTAAGAGTGACCCCAATATCCAACCCCCACCCTTCTGTACCCCAATATCCGGCCCTGCCCCACCCCTCACCTGTTACCCAGCCCCCACCCTCTGAACCCCGATATACGGCCCTGACCCTCAACCCTCATCCCGATACACAGCCCCCTGCTGCTCTGTACCCCAATACACAGCCCTGACCCTGGCCCCCCACCCTGACATGAACCAACTGACCCTGCTTCTGACCCCCACCCCCTGTGCTTCCAGTCTTGGGCCTAGGATCTCTCTGCATCCCCATCTCGCTCGGTCCCGGACCGAGTCCCAGTCTCCCCCCTCGGTCCCAGTCTCCCCCCTCGGTCCCAGTCTCTCCCCCCTGTCAGTCCCAGTCTCCCCCCCTCGGTCCCAGTCTCCCCCAACCTCGGTCCCAGTCTCCCCCCTCGGTCCCAGTCTCTCCCCCCTCAGTCCCAGTCTCCCCCCCTCGGTCCCAGTCTCCCCCCTCGGTCCCAGTCTCCCCCCTCGGTCCCAGTCTCCCCCCTTCAGTCCCAGTCTCCCCCCTCAGTCCCAGTCTCCCCCCTCGGTCCCAGTCTCTCCCCCCTGTCAGTCCCAGTCTCCCCCCCTCGGTCCCAGTCTCCCCCAACCTCGGTCCCAGTCTCCCCCCTCGGTCCCAGTCTCCCCCCCTCGGTCCCAGTCTCCCCCAACCTCGGTCCCAGTCTCCCCCCTCGGTCCCAGTCTCTCCCCCCTCGGTCCCAGTCTCCCCCCTCGGTCCCAGTCTCCCCCCCTCGGTCCCAGTCTCTCCCCCCTGTCAGTCCCAGTCTCCCCCCCCTCGGTCCCAGTCTCCCCCAACCTCGGTCCCAGTCTCCCCCCTCGGTCCCAGTCTCTCCCCCCTCGGTCCCAGTCTCTCCCCCCCTCGGTCCCAGTCTCTCCCCCCTGTCAGTCCCAGTCTCCCCCCCTCGGTCCCAGTCTCCCCCAACCTCGGTCCCAGTCTCCCCCCTTCAGTCCCAGTCTCCCCCAACCTCGGTCCCAGTCTCCCCCCTTCAGTCCCAGTCTCCCCCAACCTCGGTCCCAGTCTCCCCCCCTCGGTCCCAGTCTCCCCCCTCGGTCCCAGTCTCCCCCAACCTCGGTCCCAGTCTCCCCCCCTCGGTCCCAGTCTCCCCCAACCTTGGTCCCAGTCTCTCCCCCCCTCGGTCCCAGTCTCCCCCCTCGGTCCCAGTCTCCCCCAACCTCGGTCCCAGTCTCTCCCCCCCTCGGTCCCAGTCTCTCCCCCCTGTCAGTCCCAGTCTCCCCCCCTCGGTCCCAGTCTCCCCCAACCTTGGTCCCAGTCTCTCCCCCCCTCGGTCCCAGTCTCCCCCCTTGGTCCCAGTCTCCCCCAACCTCGGTCCCAGTCTCCCCCCCTCGGTCCCCAGTCTCCCCCAACCTTGGTCCCAGTCTCTCCCCCCCTCGGTCCCAGTCTCCCCCCTTCAGTCCCAGTCTCCCCCCTGTCAGTCCCAGTCTCCCCCCTCGGTCCCAGTCTCTCTCCCCCCTCGGTCCCAGTCTCCCCCCCCTCGGTCCCAGTCTCCCCCCTCGGTCCCAGTCTCTCCCCCCTCAGTCCCAGTCTCCCCCCCTCGGTCCCAGTCTCCCCCCTCGGTCCCAGTCTCTCCCCCCTCAGTCCCAGTCTCCCCCCTCGGTCCCAGTCTCTCCCCCCTCAGTCCCAGTCTCCCCCCTCGGTCCCAGTCTCCCCCCTCAGTCCCAGTCTCTCCCCCCTCAGTCCCAGTCTCCCCCCTTGGTCCCAGTCTCTCCCCCCTCAGTCCCAGTCTCTCCCCCCTCAGTCCCAGTCTCCCCCCTCGGTCCCAGTCTCCCCCCTCAGTCCCAGTCTCTCCCCCCTCAGTCCCAGTCTCCCCCCTCGGTCCCAGTCTCCCCCCTCAGTCCCAGTCTCCCCCCTCGGTCCCAGTCTCCCCCCTCAGTCCCAGTCTCCCCCCTCGGTCCAGTCTCCCCTCTCGGTCCCAGTCTCCCCCCCCCTCGGTCCCAGTCTCCCCCCTCGGTCCAGTCTCCCCCCTCGGTCCCAGTCTCTCCCCCCTCAGTCCCAGTCTCCCCCCCTCGGTCCCAGTCTCCCCCCTCGGTCCCAGTCTCTCCCCCCTCAGTCCCAGTCTCCCCCCTCGGTCCCAGTCTCTCCCCCCTCAGTCCCAGTCTCCCCCCTCAGTCCCAGTCTCTCCCCCCTCGGTCCCAGTCTCCCCCCTCGGTCCCAGTCTCCCCCCTCGGTCCCAGTCTCTCCCCTCGGTCCCAGTCTCTCCCCCCTCGGTCCCAGTCTCCCCCCTCGGTCCCAGTCTCCCCCCTCGGTCCCAGTCTCTCCCCTCGGTCCCAGTCTCTCCCCCCTCGGTCCCAGTCTCCCCCCTCAGTCCCAGTCTCCCCTCTCGGTCCCAGTCTCCCCCCTCAGTCCCAGTCTCCCCCCTCGGTCCAGTCTCCCCCCCCTCAGTCCCAGTCTCCCCCCCTCGGTCCAGTCTCCCCCCTCGGTCCCAGTCTCCCCCCTCAGTCCCAGTCTCCCCCCTCGGTCCCAGTCTCCCCTCTCGGTCCCAGTCTCCCCCCCCTCAGTCCCAGTCTCCCCCCTCGGTCCAGTCTCCCCCCTCGGTCCCAGTCTCCCCCCTCGGTCCAGTCTCCCCCCTCGGTCCCAGTCTCTCTCTCTCTCTCCGCAGGGAGGACTGTGACAGCACCCGCTTCCCGCGGCGCCTGGTCCAGGCCGAGTGCCTCTGCCCGCACTGCGTGTCGCTGGCCCCCCCGCACCACCGGGACCGGCGGGGGAACTCGGTGCGGGTCAACGCCAGCACCGCGGTCTATTACCGGCGCCCCTGCCCTGGCCGGCCCGGCGCCTACTTCCTGGAGCCCCGGCTGTACCCCGTGGCCGTGGCCTGCGTCTGTGTCGTGCCGCAGTTCTGAGCCACAGCGGGACCCCGGTGGGGTGTGGGGCTCGCTGCGGGACCCGGGGGGCAGAGGGATGCGGAGACCCATGGGGCCGTAATGGGGTGGGGGTCACTCAGGGGGCTGAGGGACCCAGGGGAAAAGGGAGAAACCCATTGGGAAAATCCAGGGGGCTTGGGGGCACAGAGGACCCTACTGAGGTGGGGGGAACCCCAGGGGGCCTGGGGCAGGTGGCAGAGAAGGCCCGGGGGGCCAGTGGAGGAGGGGGCGACCCTGGGAATGGACCCAGCAGCCATGGGGAAGAGGCACCCTCAGGGCTGAGTTTTGGGGTGCGCCTGGGTACAGTGTCGGAAGGTCCCTGGCTCTCATTTTAGGGGGCTCAGAAGAGAGCGGTGTTTGGGGATGAATTTCAGTCTGATTTTGGAGGCTGTCTGGGTCTAGTTTGGGGGCACCCATGGGGCAGTTGGGGGGAAAATCTAATGCCCATGTTTGGGGTGTGTATGGGGTGACCCCAGAGCTCAGTCGGGAGGCTGGGCAGCCTGCGTTTTAGAGCTGAACTGGGGGGCTGGTTTGGGGTGAATGTGAGCGGAGGTGGGGGTGAATCTGGCTGTAATTTAGGGTTTACCTCCGGCTGAATTTTGTGTGGAGGGAACTAGAATTCCTGCCAGCCCCCCCTTCATTTTGGGGGGGGTCGTCTCGGCTCCCCCCCCAAAAAACCTGCTGTTACATTGGTCCCCGTTTAATCTCTTGACGGTGTTGAGAAGCTAAAGACCTTGGTTTTTACGGGCAATAAAAGTTTTACAATGATCATAATTGGTGTGAAATTGCGGGGGGAGGGGGGGATGATTATTGAGGTCCCCAAACACAGCGCCCCCCCGCTGGTAGAGGCTGGAGTAGCCGGGAGCTCTCACCCCAGCCAGTGTCCCCACCCTGCTCCCCACGGCGCCCCCTGCTGGCAAAGGCCGGGGCTGGCATATCCCGGAGCTGGAGAATGGACCCAATTCAGAGCCCCCAACAATCAGCCCCCTTGTTCCCCACGTACCAGCTGCTCCCAGCCCCATGGGACAAGCCGCCTTTGTCCAGTGCCAAAGGGCAGCTGGGCAGACCCGTCCTGCAGTCGGGGGGAGGATATGGGGGGGAGCTGGAGGATGGCTGGGGACAGACGGTCCCCGGGGCTCAGCCTTCACTTTCTGGGGCTTCTTCCTCCTTTTCAACCCTTCCACACTCCCCCTTTCATTCGCCTGGCGTTTCACTCCTCCCTTCCCTTGCCACACCTGCTGGCCCCTTTCTTTCTTTCTTTCTTTCTTTCTTTCTTTCTTTCTTTCTTTCTTTCTTTCTTTCTTTCTTTCTTTCTTTCTTTCTTTCTTCTCCTCTCCCTGATTTCTGGCCCCCCACCAGTGGAGGCCGGGGAGGTGGGGGCAGGCCAGGCTGGGAACACACCCTGTCTTCATCCCACCCCGTTCCCTCCTTCCCAGCCCCAGTGAGAGGCAGCGCGGGCTCCCGGGATGGGGGAGCCGGGGGAGCCCAGGGGGCTGCGGGAAATAGATATACGTATAG